>NW_015505401.1:3135813-3154587 GCF_001515645.1 Sinocyclocheilus grahami | reverse complement strand
GATGTTTCACTGTAGACATCGTCCGATGCCAATTTTGTAGACATCGCCCAACCCTAGTTCACAGGCTCTGTAAAAAACTGGTTACAAGCTCATTGTTAATTCTTAAAATGTAAAGTGGAGGGGCAAGGCCAAAGGTAGCACTGGACTATTGAAAAATCATCCATAATGTTGCCAGTATAGAAGATCTGGCCACACAGGATAGCAGAAAAGAGAGAGATTTCCTTCTGTACTTTTTATACAGTAGTGGTGCGAATTTGTAACCTAAGAAAGTCCCTAATATCTCTGTGCAATAGGTGTTGCTTAAGAGCAATAAAAATGGGGGAGAAATTTTAGATCTCCTTAGAAGTTAGAAGAATTGTAGGCTAATGTTTCTGCTAACATCTTGTTCAATGTTTCTTGTTCAGTTGTATTCAGATTGTGAAGGGATTATTACAGTGAAGCTGACTACACTGCAATAAATATCTTATTTACACAAATATATTATTTTACATTACACGCATGCACATCGCAAAAGTGCTACACTTAGTAAGCTTCAATGAAATAAATGCTTTAAAATGGCCATAATGTTCATGCTCTCAACAAACATGTCTGTGATTTGTCTACAGTGCTCAACACTTTTCACAATCAGGTAATGACAGCAGCTGTAATCTCATTCACACAATTATTTTCTGATTGTTTGTGCAGCCATACAGTGAAGTGACATGAAATGCATAGAAGTACCACTGATATGTATGAGATAAGCTATGATTACTGACAAATATTTGACAACTGCATGCCAGAAAAGAGCCCTATATATAAATATATATTCGCAACGCAAAATATCATGCAAGACTTATTTTTTTTTATGGTTTATTCACACCTTTGACTTTCTCCAATCTGAGGAATTATATTACTGTTATGAAGTGCATTTAATAGAATAGACATATTTTACTAGCATTAAAATTAGAGCCGGACCGATATATCGTTTTGCTGATATATCGTATCGGAGAATATGCCGCCGATATGAATTTTTTTTTACAGAACATATATCGCAGATAAAATGCTTGAAATAGTGTAATTACTTAGTTTGTCCAGCAGAACGCGCTCCATTGTTTGCTACTGGTGACCTGGATGAAACTGGCGACCATGATTCCAGTTCCAAGGGAACGTACACGTTACATTCAAAGGGCATTAAAGTGCGCGAGAAATTAATTTATATTTATGGATGCACGGAATGTTCGGCAACCGAATAAGCGAAAAGACCGAATAAATTGTACTGACGAGCTGCGCGAATATGAACGTGGTTTTGCGCAGCTCGTCAGTAAACAACGGCTCTGTGTAGTTAATGCTGCTCAATGTGAAAGCCCGCAGGTGATGGAGATTTACCGCTGATTACAGAACCGGCTTTCTGACAAGATGCACGTTAAATATCGCATGCGATTTATCGTGCAGCCCTACTATTTATATTGTATTTATTTACAGAGGTATATTATGTCACATTTCAAATTTCTGTGAATGAATGTTCCAAAGTGAAAAACTTCAACGGAATAAAGTTGAATGGAATTGAATTAAAGTTGAATAAACTTCAACTTTACTGTTCAGTGCACTGATGTCAGACTATATATAGTACCAGTCAAATGTTTGGACATACGAATGGGAAAGTGTCCAAACTTTTGACTGGTACTGTACTATAAATATACACAAAGAATATTTTTGGTTACACACATTCTTTAAAATATCCTTTTTTTTTTGTTCAGCACAAGAAAGAAATTAATACAGGTTTGGGACAACATGTGCTTGAGTAAATAATAACAGAAATTTCATTTTTGGGTGAAGTATCCCTTTAATGACAAGCGGCTGCATGTTTAGTTTCCTGTCCCTTTAAGAGCTGCACGCCTCTAATATACAGGCATGTATCCGTTTTTCTCTCACCGGTTTAATTACACTTTACACATAACCAACTGAGTCAATATTGTGAACCTTGTGTGTTTTGACAGTTAGCGCAAAAGATAACTTAATCCAGTAATCAGGTACTGTTTTTAGTGCACCGCGCTCAGAAAAAACGCACGTCAGACCTGCATGCGAATTAAACATTTAACCGGCAAGGCTTTGAAGCACATGCAAATAATGTGCTTTTGTTATTGCGAATAAGTGCAGTGTCCCATGAGTGTAACTCTACCACAGAGTTAGCATTTGATGTGAATGTACAGTATATTGATACGGCGGCGCCAGAACTGCAACTGATAGAATTTGCACTGTAGCACGATACTACGATATTTATTCAAAAGCAGATTGTGGAGACATTTTTATCGTCCACGATGAAAAATCGTCATATCACACACCCCTAATCTGTTCATATCATCAACAATAAAGACATTTAGAAAAATTTGTATTGTCTGCTATGTAGGACTCGGCGATATGGCCAAAAAATTCTCACAAATTATTTTTTTCATATCAGTCGATATCGATAATTATTATGATAGATGTCAAATCTTTATTTCTTTCAAGTTTAAGCCAGATCTTTGCTCCGAAGTGAAAGCTGTTGAAACCAGACTGTTAATTTTCCTTAGCAAAATAAATATCTTGATATCTTGATGTCAATCCCGTGGCAAAAACAGAGAAACAAATAGAGACATAATTAGCGTAGCTGCTGTTCCATCCAAGCAAAATTTATTTGTTTAACCCAAACTAAAGAATAATAATGTGCATTTGATCAGATATAACTGCAGTACAAGATGTTCATTCAGTATGAACATTTAGAAAATTTCTAATTTTATGTGTTTCTGTAGATTATTTTATAGTTATTCGATATATGCTATACACTAAGTGCAAATAGCAATGCATTCTATTTAGACTATATAGAAATAGTATTTTCTTTGCAATAGTAGTAATAATAGATGCTATTTATACTACTTGGTGCAAATAGTGGTAGATATCTGCACCTCAGTATTGTAGTGCATTACAATACTATGCAGTAATAACACATTGAGTGTAAATTTTTATTTTTATGAAAATTATTAAATGGATGCTGCTAATTGGTACAACAAAGTTCTCACTATACCTAACCCTAACTGATAAAACACCTTTGAGGCACATTATTTTCCACTTTTCGATTATTTCCTTCATTTTTATTGAAAATAAATGCCTTTCCGATGTGATGTGTGATGTGAAAAGGGAGAAGAATGAGTTCTGCAAAAAGCAGATTTGAATGTGCTCAAGCAACATTTCATATCACAGTTGAAAATTGTTATGCTGCAGAATAACCATTGAAATGAACCATGGAAACTGATAAATTTTTGATTTATTGGTGTTTTGTTTGTTTATTTTTTGTAAAAGTCTTTACTGTCACTTTTGAGTCAGTTGAGTGCAAAATATAAACTACTTTAAAAAATATTTTTGACATGTAAAATAATCATGTCATTGTGTTACCAAGTAATAGGTTGGTGTGCAACAAAGTCAATAAAATAGCATAGGATTTGTCAAAGCCACAGCACAAATACTTGTGTAGTGCTCCCATGTTTTATTCTCCCTCTTTCCTCAGTATTTTCCTTTCACTAACTCTTTTGTCTAATAATTAACAAAGGAAACAGCAAAAATGTTGTACCATATACAGTGTGTCTGTACAACAATCTTACCGTTTTACAGATTTATCTTTTTTTAATTTACATTTTGTTAAAACTTTATTGTAAATTGTTACTGTCATAGAAGTGTGTAATCCAAATATGGCATTATATCCACACATATATATATATATATATATATATATATATATATTAGGGATGTCAATTTTCGATCGTCATTTAAATTAGGGCTGCACGATAAATCGCATGCGATATTTAACGCGCAACTTGTCAGAAAGCCGGTTCTGTAATCAGCGGTAAATCTCCATCATGTGCGGGCTTTCACATTGAGCAGCATTAACTACACAGAGCCGTTGTTCACTGACGAGCTGTGCAAACAATCGCGTGAATATGAACGTGGTTTTGCTCAGCTCTCAGTGAACAACGGCTCTGTGTAGTTAATGCTGCTCAATGTAAAAGCATGCACGTGTTGGAAATTTACATCCCTTATATATATATATATATGTATATATATTCATCACTTAAACAGGCACTGATGTTCCATACAGAGCACAAAAAATACAAACCATCACAAAAATTGTTTTTAGACCGTTTTCTTAATTTGCTAAAAATGGAAGAGTGCAGAAACATAACACCTCTTACACCTTAAAGGGGTCATATGATGCTGCTAAAAAGAACATTATTTTGTGTATTTGGTGTAATGAACTTTGTGTTTATGCGGTTTAAAGTTAAAAACACATTTTTTTCCATATTTTACATTATTGTTTCTCCTCTATGCCCCGCCTTTCTGAAACGCGTCGATTTTTACAAAGCTCATCGGTTTGAAAAAGCGAGGTGTGCTGTGATTGGCCAGCTATCCAGTTAGTTGTGATTGGCCGAATACCTCAAGCGTGTGACGGAAATGTTACGCCCCTCACCATACTGTTGATGCCGTGTCCCGGCCGGAGCGACGAGACAAAAACATTAAAACCCATTACAAACGAGGCATTTGTTGCATCCAGTAGGGACATAATTACTGATTATAATGACTTATACTGTCTTTTTGCGTGTTGCGTTGCATTGCATCGTGCCGCGTAAACATAAAACTCTGTCTGCATTTGTGATCAGAGAAATGACAAACAACAAGTGCTACTCCACACTGTCCAAAACTCGCTTTTGAATCATCAGTGGCAAATCCTTTAAATATGAAAACATACTTATGTGAGTCAGAACTGCCGGCATTTTAGTCTAACGTTACTCTCCCAGGATCAGTAAACAGTCCTCCATAAAATGTGCTGCACACATCTGGATATTTGGGTCAAATTGTTCTGGAACAGTGTTGTAAATACAACTTAACCACTGATTTGTAGTCGTGTCCTCTTTTGGAAGACCAAAAAAAGTAGTTTCGCTTTCACAATGAAAAACACAGCGGCCTAGCATGAGCCAAAGCCCCGGCTTAGCGTGCACCGAGGTCGGGCTAGCGTGAGCCGAAGCCCCGGCTTAGCGTGCGCCAAGGCCGGGCTAGAGTGCGCCGAGGCCGGGCTAGAGTGAGCAGAGGCGGCGGGGTCGAGAACGGTGCATGTGAGAGTAAATAATGACAGAAATAAAAAAAATGTTGGGTGAACTATCCCTTTAATGACAGTCAGCAGCATGTTTAGTAGCTACTGTCCCTTTAAGAGCTTCATGCGTTTCTCTCTCAACTGTTTACTTTCATTTTAGACATAACCAACTGTGTTTATATGTAAACCTTGTGTGATTTTGACAGTATTATACGTGAAATCAATCAGACACGCAAGACAACTTAGTCCAATAATCAGGCGCTTTTTGACAGGCTCTCAGTGGCGCTTCATGAGTACGCGCTCAGAAAAAGCGCATGCAGAACAGAACGTGAATTAAATGTTTAACCGGTATTGCTTTAAAGCAGATGGAAATAATGTATTTTTGTGATTGCTCATAAGTGCAGTGTCCCGTGAGAGTAACTCTACCGCTGAGCTAACACTGATGTGAAAGCATGTGGCGTTGTACATTATATTGAGACGGAGGGAGGCACCAGAACTGCAGCTGATAGAATGCGCGCTGTAGCAGATACAACGATATTTCTTCAAAAGCAGATCGTGGAGACATTTTAATCGTCCACGATCATAAATCGTCATATCGCACACCCCTAACTACCAAGTATAATCAACCTCACACACACAAACAAGCACAACGAAATCACTTCACACTATTAAGCGGCTGTGTTATGAACATGCAAAACTGTGCACGCATCAGGTAAATTTATTCATCGCACAGACCAGTTTTTTAGTAGCACGTGCGACATATATGTCGATAATAACATCACAATAATCCACACCACTCCGGTCCATCAATTAACATCTTGTGATGCGAAAAGCTGTGTGTTTGTAAGAAACAAATCCATCATTAAGCTGAATTTCATAATCTGGCCAAAATACTAATACTAGTCCATAATAGTGCTTCCTCCCATGAAAAAGTTGTCTGAATCAGGAGAGGAATATGCACAGATCAAGCACCGTTTACGGGTCATAATTAATAGACTAAACTAGATTATTGTGATGTTTTTATTAGAGCCCGACTGATATATCGTTTTGCCGATATTATCGGCCAATATTATCTCCGTAACGGCGCGGCGAATCCGCACCAAATTCGGGGGATCCCTTCAGCTCGAGGAACCCTCTCGAACATGAATCCAGTGTACTTCTAGAGGCCCGCTTTCGAATGAGACCACCCCCGCGTCGATAGCCCCCTGGGGTTTGGGAGTTACATTCGCGGTCCGGCGCCGACCGATCAAGCGATGCCGGGGGGCTACCGACGCGCGGAGGGTGGCGTTCAAGAGGGCTCCTCGAGCTGAAGGGATCCCCCAATTTGGTGGAGATCCGCCGGCACGTTCGAGAGATAGTGACACCAGTCTACACTTTCACTTCAGAAACTCTGTATTTCATACATTTCTGATTGAATCTGTGGGGCTAATAACAAATTCTATATAATGCTCAAGGCTTCTATTTATCCCAATGCTTTTTTCCCCCTCCTTTTAGGAACTACCATGTATTTTTGTATGCCTTTTCATCAATATTACTATGACTTTTCAAACATTTAATAAAACACATGACAATCTTCCATTTGAGCCATTGGTGTTTGCTGCCTTTTGCTATATTACTTTTTATTGTGGATTTTGTATACTTAATGTGAAATACTAACAGAGAGAGAGAGAGTGAGTCTGGCTCTTCTGCTACAAAACCTCCACAAAGGAATATTTTATGAATTTATTAATACTACAAATAACAGTTATTACCGATCTATAAAGTATAAACCTTATACACATTTTTTACAAATGGATTGCCTGTCAAGTTGTTTCTCAAACTATAATCGAGTTTTCCACGTTAAAGAAACGTCTAATCGCGTTTTATTATTATTTATACAAACGAATACAAACACAAGAAATCTGTCCTCAAACAGTTGAAAACCATTGGAATATTTCTGCAAATGTTTTCGTGTAAATGTTCCAACCAACTTTTCCTTATGCGCACATAGGTACATTACATTCATAGGTATGATTTATGTTCAGAAAAGTTTGTCAAATACAAAAATGAGTAGAATCAATAGACATGACTGATGAATGATTCAGAATATTTCCAATTGTTGACAGCTGCTAGCTAATATACTAGTAGTGTAATACTACTTGTAAACGAGGGCATTTATGAAGTGTAATCAGATACCAGGCACTGGATTAGAGAAAAATGATATCAGGTTTCTCTCACACAGATTTCAGGGGGAAAAAGGTGTTACAGAAGCTGCATGATTTGATTCACACTGTCAGATATTTTTTGTGTATATTTCAGTTTTTATGAAAGCGCTACAGCAAAACTTTTTCCCCCTACATGAAACCAGTTAAGACAGGATGTAGTGTACTTGTGCAGGTCATTCAGAAAAGCAGTGTCAGATCTTTAAGTGTCCTTAAGTTTGAAGAGCTACGCTCCAGTTCTAATCAAACAGTGAGTACTATCTCCTCTTCTGCCCTAACCTTCACCCCTCAGCTTTAGTGCACATGATTCATTCAGCTCATTTAAATGCTGTGACTCTTGTATACAATACATTCACAGGGCTGGGGCGTGTATGTATGCGTCTGAGTGTTTGCCTACAATTTTAGTAAGACAGTGGTCTGATTAGTACAAAGATCCATGACCCAACTGAGAAACTTCCTGCATGTAGACGCATCAGATGTCACGTACCAGCTGATCCTCTCCAGACCTTCCGGCCTGAATGGAGGCTCTGCAGCTGGGGACTGTGAATGACCTAACACATTAACTAATTTTTTCATTTTTGTTTTGCCATTTTTTATTGATTGCTAGACATTAATGTCTAGATATGTTTTGTACTCTTTAGATTCATCAAAGTTTTTGTTGGTTTTGTTTTAACATGTTTTTATTTATATTCTGCCTCATTTTTTTCAATACAAAATCCTGAAATGTCTTGTTAGCTGTTGCACCTTTATTTTTAAAAGAAAATCCTAAAGTCTTTTGAGATATGGAGGTGCACGGCTTTTATAAATTATCTTATGTAATATTAAAAGGCATCTAGTCTTGTAAAATTGCCTCATTCATATGACTATATGTAGTATGCCTTCTGGAATCACAATCTTTAGATGATGATAATGCAGCTGCTATTCAAAATGAATTATTGAGAAATCTGTGTACGGCTTTATAGTTTTGTTCTGTTTATGTTTTGAATTGCTGCTCAGATTTTGTCATTTGTACTTCTAATGAGGACATCAGAGGCAAAACATCTGCACTGTCCGAACACACTTCCCTGAATTGGAACATTTAAAGCCAGTGGTTTTCATGCCTTGATACCATAACTATTTTTGTGACTTGCTTGAATGGGTATTGTGGGAAATCAGACTCGTGTCCCATTCACGCTTAGTGATTTTACCGCTGCTGGTTACTGAGTCACTGTATTATTGGTCGCTGTGGGCGTTCCTGATGCTGAATGCCCTCATGTTACTGGTGGGCTTCACAATTGGCCATAGTGAAAATCCCAAATTACCAGAAATAACATTTATTTTATTGTTAGTTAAATTCTAATTTGACAAAGAATTCATTTTTCCTACTCCTAAAAACAATTCAGTGAATGAATCAGTCTGACTTGGTATGCTTGAAAATGGTAAAATATCACTGCATGTGGGCAGAAATGAACCATATAGAACAGCGAAGTCACTAGTAACAGTAATATTGATTTCTCTTGTGTGTTGCCTATGTAACACTACAGCATCTGTCCTTATCAGTAGTCACTGCATTGCGTTGCTACTCATTGACATAGTTAAAGTTAAACTTCTCAACATGCATGACTGGACACGCTTGAAACTTAACTCTCACATTACTGAAAATCACCATCTCTCATTGAAAATGACATCATAGTGTCACTACAGTAATATGGCTTTATTTCATCTGTCACTTTATTTGTTTTCCCATCTAAGGTCTAGGATTTTTCAATTTCATAGCTGGTTGTTGGGCAATAGAGTCTGTTCTCTGATTAGCTACATCTTTCCCTCTTGTAAAGATGAATTTGATTGACAAGGGCAAGTCTCTGTTTGGAATAAATCTGCAAGAAGAGCAATTGTTTGTAACTCTAGATGGACAAACACGTGGATAAATATAGTTCAAAAATCTTCAGTCCAAATTGGATGAACATTTTACATCAAGGATCATGGCAGTATAAGGGTACCACAATATACCATTATGACTTGAATCTACCGAACATTCCATACGTACTAATTTTCTCTCTCTCCCTTCTTTTGCCAGTGCTTTCTCGTGAAACGAAACCATGGGGAAGCAGAACAGCAAGCTCCGCCCTGAGGTGATGCAGGACCTGCTGGAAAGCACAGACTTTACAGAGCATGAAATCCAGGAATGGTACAAGGGCTTTCTACGGGACTGTCCCAGTGGCAACCTCTCCATGGAGGAGTTTAAGAAAATCTACGGAAACTTCTTTCCTTACGGAGATGCCTCAAAGTTTGCAGAGCATGTGTTCCGTACCTTTGATGCAAATGGCGATGGCACAATAGACTTTCGAGAGTTCATAATTGCATTGAGCGTCACGTCACGAGGGAAGCTGGAACAGAAGCTCAAGTGGGCGTTTAGCATGTATGATTTGGATGGAAATGGATACATCAGCAAAGCAGAGATGCTGGAGATTGTGCAGGTATGTCAGGCTTCCTGAAGCTTTTATGAATTAACCTAATATTGGCACTCTGTAAATCCTTTTCTTATCATCATAATAATGACTGCTGAGGTCTGAAATAGAATCAGATATCACCACAGAAGACACAAAAGAGAACCCAACCCAGAATTGCTACCCAATTTTCACATCGCATATGTTGTTATTTCTCACTTGCGTCAACAGCAAGGATAGCCATGGTGTTAGACTGTCGGGAAGCTCCATACTCTAAAGAGAGCCCAAGTCTTATTTCTGTCTCGAATAAACAGGCTCTCATCAAAGTGCACTCCTTCACATGGTTATTCATGTTTGCTGTCATTGCAATTGGCCTGATTTACCTTTGCAGCTTTACTGAGAAGAGTAATTTTAGCAACAGGTGATTTCTCAAATCTTGAGGCCCTTTCGAAACCAAACCAAAAAGTTTGAAGACTTGTAACTTATTTATTACATTTGTACTATAGAAGTTTAGCTGTAATATAGAATAAAGGTAAATGCTATACCCACAAATAGTTTTTCAAATAACAATGGTTTAGTTGATGCATTTCATATAACCAAATATGAAAATGGAATTTAGTTCTGTTTTGGCGGGCATCAAGAATGAGGCCATCACCTCTCATGTCTTGATTGCTTTATTTTGATGGATGGTTTACCTCCATCCCTGGCAGGCCATGGTAAATCTAATGATGTACTGAATGATGCACCTCTTTTAATGATGAATAGCCAGATAGTGTATTAAGACTGCACCACAAAATAATAATTAGTTATATGTAATCATAATTATATATTTTTAGGGTTTTCTAAAAATGGTTGTACAAAATCAATGAATGGAAGATTTTTAGTGGCTAATGGGATTTGTATAATTTGGGCTCTGTTCTTTTATAAAACTGCTTTGTAGCAGGATTTATTTTGAAAAGTACTATACAAACAAATTGTAATAAAATTTAAGTTAGAACAGTTCTCATTTTTCATTTGCATTTATGCACACAAATAGTGCAGTATTTAGGCCTGTTGTCTTAAAGCTAATCAATCATATTGAACATATTTCTACATGATCTTTGTGCATGTCACTCTGCTCTCAGCCATGTGCTGGGATTCTGCCTCATCTCTGAGTAATCAATGCTGTTACAGCTCACAGGTCTTGTTCTCACTTAGACTTTATTATCAAAGGCATAAGAAAGTGTGTGCAGTCAGTGTTAATTCAAACAGAGACATTAATAGGAGGGGAGAGTATCTTAACTCTCTTGTTAAGCGATAAGGGAATCTCTTGTGTATCGTCTCCCTCAGGCGATTTACAAGATGGTATCATCAGTGATGAAGATGCCAGAGGATGAGTCCACACCTGAGAAGAGAACAGAAAAGATCTTCAGACAAATGGACACCAACCGGGATGGTAAACCCTTTTTCTCCCTATATCATGAAACTACTTTAGCAGTTGTATATGAACAAGTGGTCTTTGAGGGCCGAAATCTTTGACTGAAACATTGAAGGTTAATTAGCACTTCTCCGATGGCATGATTTGACTAACTTACTGAGATATATCATGTCTCATGTAATGTCTCATTTCTCAATCATTGTTTCAATCGCCGAAAAATGTGTTTTAAGTAGGCATTTTACTCTTAAATATTAAATTGTAATATGTTTTTAAATTACATT
Organism: Sinocyclocheilus grahami; assembly: GCF_001515645.1. Lineage (NCBI taxonomy): Eukaryota > Metazoa > Chordata > Actinopteri > Cypriniformes > Cyprinidae > Sinocyclocheilus > Sinocyclocheilus grahami. Next base: position 3,143,164 of record NW_015505401.1, on the reverse strand, counting down.
TATAGCAAAAGTGTTTTCTGGCTGTGTGCGTTTTTGTGTAAAGTCCGTATGCTTGTTTTGTGCACTTTAGTACAACAAAACAAAGTTAAACAAGGCTTAGGACTGTCTACTTCAGCATGAACGGCTGTGCATGAAATTGCTAATCAAAAACCACACAAATGGGAGTATACAGAAAAGAGAGTGGAAAGAGTGGCCTGATTCTATGTTCAGATTAACTTTTGCATTTGCTGCTCTCTTGTGACTAAAGTCACAAAGGACGGAGGCTGGGTGCATGTTTGTGTATTTGTGGGATCAGATGCAGCATAAGTGTGTTCTCAGACAGATAGCCTATTTTATTGAGCACAGTGAGGAAATTGAGGAACGAAGCACTACAAATGCACAATTTGATCAAATTAAATCATGCAGTCTAAGCATGGACTAAACTGAATGCTAATCTTCTCTATGACTGAGAGGACCTGTTCTTGTGCCATTTCATCACTCCTCACTGGGTAACAGTTTCTGTACACCAAACCAAATATCAACCATTCCTTTGCCAACTCTCACTTTTGAATGCAAGGAGACGGCAGTGCCACCTGCTGACTGATATGGAGCTTCAGTCACTGCTTGTTTTTAAGGATGTCCCTATACTAAACATCAGTCATATACCAAATGATTCAAATTCTATTTCTGGTGCAATTAAACAGGAAAACTAGAATAATTTTAAATCCTACACGTGAATTTAGGCATCACAAATCAAAAATATACAGTATGAAAATGGATATTAAGAGATTAAGTTTAAAGATTAAGATTGTTGTTATTATTCAATCATTAGTGTTTTTAAAATGAAGTAAATGTATGTGAAGAACAAAGGTAATCTGAATGTAAAATCAGAGAAAAAGAGCATGCACAATTTTGCTTAACTTCTGTTAGACTATATATCCTGCCCTTTTTTAGCCTGCAGACCTGTAGGCTTCTTTGATTTAATAGAAGCACTAAAATCTTTTCCATTGTTTCCATAACATTTGAACACGTTCATTCAGACTCTAACACAATGAGCCAGATATCAGAAAACTAGCCATCACTTTTCTATTGTAAATAATATGATTTTCTAAGAGCCTGTGTCCTCTCTTGTTTTATTCTAGGAAAACTGTCTCTGGAGGAGTTCATCAAAGGGGCAAAGAGCGACCCGTCCATTGTGCGTCTGCTACAGTGTGACCCCAGCAGTGCAGGACAGTTCTGAGATCAGCGTCTCATGCTTCAACCTTTTATTTATTTATGGGTTTTAATTTCGTTTTTGATATAGTCGCTCCTTCCACTCGCAGGGAAATGATGGAGGGTGAGGTTTTTTTCCAGAGTAGGGCATCTGGGTCTCATCAGACTGAGCTTGGCCAGATATAGAAACACGCGCACGCAGAGTTATTGGCTGCGTTATCTCTGTAGGGAGCCGCACCGGGCCTGGAAGAGGGCTGTGATGGAGTGAATTAGGGTAACTAGAGAATTTATCTGAGCTCGAATCACTTCCTGATTAGAAAAGAGGTTTCATGTCAAAGTACGTACGTAGTCAGTTTTATTCTTATTTTCTCTGGGTATTAGATGAGGCAGTTTAATCTTGACTGATACAGGAATATAAGATGCACTCAGTAAAACAGTTTTATTCTTAATTTTTTTTATTATTATTAAAAAATATCTGATGCCTGAATCAATAGTGTGTAAACACCTCAGCCTTAGTGATTTACATATTTGGGTTATTTTTAACTTTATTTAGACTATGTAGTTTCTCTCAATTAATAGTTTGGCCAGCATTATTATTGGCAGATCACAGTATTATTATCCAATGGGACCAATAAATCAGGCATGCAGATTTTCCAGTTGTATGAATCCCCACGTTGTGCTTACAATCTGAAGAGCCTTATTAGTCCTGGAAGCGCACATCCAATTTTGTGTGGTGTAGTTTGGTTTTAGTCGAACAGTCTAGGTTCAAAAGACATGAAATGAACTGCATTCTCTTTTACCAGTTTTCTAATGTTTGTACTCTAGTAACTGTAGGCTTGTATATAAATCTGAAATATCAGACACGCATGCAAAACTGTACTCAGAGTTCCATCCTAGGAGGCAGCGATCGGTTTTATTGACATTTTTAGCAGAAGCATGTAACCACGTTTATCTGCATTTGTGGATAGGAGAGTATTTGTGTAATGTGTATGCATGTGTTGTGTGTACTGTATGTGTTTGGTTAATATCAGTTACAGCCCTGTTTAATCATTCTGGTTCTAGATGTTGTGTGATGCATCGTTTGCATTATTGCAGAACGTTTTTGTTATTGAAGAAGAACTAAAGCTTTATTGATTCAAAGCTAATTTGATTTTAGAATCACATTTATCTGCTATACAGACAGTCTTTAACTCTGGATTGTACACATGAGCATCATCAAGTTACTGAATTGCCTTATACACACTCAAGTGTTTCTGTGGGTGATTGATTTTTTTATATGGCTTTGTTACTTTTTTTTTTTTTAATCAAGCTTAAATTGCAGTAAATTTGCTTCCATCATCCATCTGTTGAAGAGTTGTGATCCATGTTCTTCCCATTCACCCCTTTAACAGATAATGTAATTATGTTGACGGCCTTTTGCTTAATATATTAACCTGTCATACTGAGTTGCACGCTCATTTCAAAATAACATCAAGAGTGTAAGAGGAAATAGGACCCATCACTTTTCAAATGCCCCTTGCATTCATGTTGTATTCATACCTGTATCCATTTCACTCACATATTGAACAATAGGTAGAGAGCATTTATTCAGAACTGCTAATAGTTCCTGAATCACCCTCTGCCAACTGCTTCTACTGATGTTCAATGTTCTTGAATGTCCTTGTCAACGTCAAATGCCTCTCACCACAGTGCGTTCGGCTCTGCTATACTGTTAATGAATGTTTTTATTTCACTTGTTGAACAACTGCTGTTTTTGTAAAAATATAGAAAAAGAAAAGTTAAAGTGGCATACCAAAACTGCTCTGTAATTTCATGTTATGCATATTTTATGTAGTTTTTAATTTTTTTCTTTTTAAACATCTGATGTAACATTCCTGTATCACAGTTATATCGTGGTCAGGTGCCAAAAAATATGAAAGCAGTATTGTATAAATTTATACTGTACAATTGTTATTTGTCAAACAAATTGTTTGTAATTGTTGCATTTTGTAGATTTTGTATGGTAATCTGTATTTTGTGACTAGACTTGAGACATAGAGATTTGTTTTGGTTATCTTATTGAGCAGAAATTAAATCTTGAGAGAACAAAGCATGTTGTTGTATTGCATTCATTTACTTTTAGAATCATCCTTTTTTTTCCCCCAGTGGCAGCCACTGTGAGAAACTCCCTCAAAATGGGTTGAAATGTAGTAGTACCAACGTTGGCCACAAGATGTCAGCTTACTTCTATGTTTGTGTTGAATTGTTTGAGGTGAATTATTTGTTTGCATGCTTGAGTTCAGGCATAAAATCTGAATGAATGAAAAGTCCGTTTTTGAAGGTCCTGCCCAGCCCAGGGGCTTCTTTGTGGAAATCTTACACATGTCTGACACTCTCGGTGGTACTCCAGCAACTCTATATCACCGTCATTGTGGTGCTGTAAGATTAGATAGGTGGTGAAACAAATCTGAAATTTCCACTTCTACCCACCACATGAGAAGCATTCCTTAAAAGTGCTTTATATTTACACTTATACACTAAAAAAAACTGTAGAATTAACTTCTAAACAATTTTGCTTCAGAAATTGCTAGTAAATTTTAACCAAGAATAATGATCTGAAGAATAATTCCAATGAATTGGCAAGTAACATTAAAATAAATAAAAAATGTAAAGTTGAAAATGAAATGGGGCATTCTTCTAAAACACAAACGTGTGTATGTGTATATATATATATACAATAAACTTGAATAATGAAAAAAAACTAATTAGACCTTTGTCACTTTTGTATTTATTATTTAGTTAGTTATTTATTGGAGTGGAGTGGTATAAATCCACAGAGACTGATACCATTTTAAAATGTTCTGTTTTCTGTAGCAGTAGATTGGGGCGGGCCTTGTTCTCATGCTCAGGCAATAGATGACATCATGTGAATCATGTGAGTCAGCAGGATTAGTCCTGAATTGCTCGCTGATATTTTCCCATCAAATTACATTTAATATTATATATACAAGTAACTGGGTATTTGCAGCCATAACTGTTTTTAAAAGGTGGTGCATGAGAAAGATTTTCTTCATTTAAATTTCCTAGTAATACTAGACACCCAACATGAGAATACTTAAGTTGTCAGAGGACAACTTTATTGGACTGGTACAACTAAAATGTCAATTCAGTGTGTGTGTGTTATCTATAAACTACTGTCACATTTTGCTAACAATGCAGAATCGTTACCTGTCAGACGGGTAGAAGCTGAAGCCCTTCTCCAGGTCAAAACAGGTTATTTTTCTTTTACTCGGGCATGCCACACCTCTTGTGAAATGTCCCATGAAGTCTGACAAGGATGCGAATCAAGTAGAACTCAATGGGTTTTAAAAAAAATAAAATCATGACAGAACAAGACATTACAAATACAGACTGATGATGTGTATTTATACTCCTCTGTCTCTGTTAGTCTTTATGCTGGAGCAAATTATGAAATATTATTTTTCTGCACTCAGGTGTCTCTGTTCCCATGACTGATAAATGCAGGTCATTAGTAGATTTTACCTGACCGATCAATAGTCTTGTTGAAGCCTGCCATTTTCATATCTGATATGTCACGTACACATTAGCAGCCACTGAAATTATGAAAAGTTTCTTAAATTTTTTTGTTATAGTGTTTTTTTGTTGTTGTTTTTTTTAATGGTCTGCTCATTAAAAGCACAACTGGTACAGGAGCTCATCCCAGGCTGGCCTAATCCCAGATTCAAGCAAAGAAAGAGCACATTTGAAGCTTTTAAAATAGAGCCACACCTGTTAGTCTAACAGACGCTTTTATTTGCAGCCCTAACAAACAAATAGTAGTCTGCTAGTCAACAATACCTGTATTTGGATAGGCTCAGACAGACGGCTAAAAGTGAACAAGCATTCCCTTTCCCAACAAGAAAATGGAAACAAAAGTCATATTTCATTATTATTAACTGCTCTGCCAGCTGCAGTGATATGTACAGACCTAAACATCTTGCTCCTCAATACCTCACTAAGCTTCTCCAATCATATCTTTTAAATAAAACGTTTTTTATTAGATTTTGAGATTTATATCTAGGTTATTTAGAGATTAATCAGTAGGCTATTTAAACATTTCCCAAAAAACACGCCTCTCGAGTAATATCTCTTTGCGCAATCAATGGGAAAACTCCCATGAACAGAATGTGAGTCTCTATTTCAGATGCATGTTTTAACAGCATTTAAGCGTGCAGGTGGCTGCCACACCTTCTTTTTGCTTTACAGCCAATCGCCGTCGCCAAATCAAAGTAGCTGCGCGGGGATTGGCTGGCTTGTCCCCTCCTCCAGGTAATGAGAGCGCACCTTTGCTTGCTCACAATAGCAATCACCTTGAGACTTCCCAGAATTAACACAATTTTCTGCATGATACTGAATGTTTGGCTGCTCTCCTTTGTGCGGAACAGACGGAGGATGCTGTAATGAGTGTCGGATCTGAGAAGTTGTTTGACCTGTAGTCCGAGTTTTCTTTCAGCCGTTCCCTGCGACTCACCTGCCGCATCTTCACCGACCTGAAAGTCCAGTTTCACTGTGGGAGCCCAGCAGTGCACATGGCTCAGGAGGAGAAGTAAGTCGCCAATGTAAACACTAATGCAGTTTATGCAAACTTAAGTCAGTTATATAGCAACAAGTTGTTTGGAACTTCATGACGTTTATCTTTATATGTGATGTCATCGCAGCAGGTCGTTTTGTTTGATAAAATGCAAAGTAAATATGTTTCAGCATGCTTTGATCCCATGGTTCTTTATTTCACTACCACTTGGTAGCATAAAAAGAAAAGAGAAGAGGTCCTAGAATAGAACCTTGTGGAACTCCACTACATTTTACTATAATTGCTAATGTTTTATTCATTTTTTTCTAAAATATTTATTTAGAAGATCACCAGTATAAGGGTTTCTACACTACATACTATACAGTAAATTGCAACATCAAAGAACAAGTGTGACAGATTGTTTTATTTTTCCTTTACCTTTTCCTCTTCTGGCTTGTGTTTGTTTGCTGTAGTACATCTATAACGGTGGGCCTGGGCAGGTGGCTTATATTAGCTAACATCCTTGTACAGCCCCTCCCATGCAACCCTTCCTCACTGTAGTATCAATATCCAGCAGGATATAGTCCATTGTCCCACCGAAAAAAGCAATTGTGTGGAAAAAGTAAAAGGATAGTGCTGGGAATATCAGTTGTATGCTCCAACCCTTTGTAAACTTCATGAACCCTAAGGTATAGAGAGAGGTGGTATTATTGGGATCAAGCCTGTTGTCCACACATTTTTTAATAGATTATTTTTTACAATATATATATATATATATACAGGTGCATCTCAATAAATTAGAATGTCGTGGAAAAGTTCATTTATTTAAGTAATTCAACTCAAATTGGGAAACTTGTGTATTAAATAAATTCAAAACACACAGACTGAAGTAGTTTAAGTCTTTGGTTATTTTAATTGTGATGATTTTGGCTCACATTTAACAAAAACCCACCAATATCGAATCTCAACAAATTAGAATACTTCATAAGACCAATAAAAATAAACATTTTTAGTGAATTGTTGGCCTTCTGGAAAGTATGTTCATTTACTTTACATGTACTCAATACTTGGTAGGGGCTCCTTCTGCTTTATTTACTGCCTCAATTCGGCGTGGCATGGAGGTGATCAGTTTGTGGCACTGCTGAGGTGATATGGAAGCCCAGGTTTCTTTGACAGTGGCCTTCAGCTCATCTGCATTTTTTGGTTTCTTGTTTCTCGTTTTCCTCTTGACAATACCCCATAGATTCTCTATGGGGTTCAGGTCTGGTGAGTTTGCTGGCCAGTCAAGCACACCAACACCATGGTCATTTAACCAACTTTTGGTGCTTTTGGCAGTGTGGGCAGGTGCCAAATCCTGCTGGAAAATTAAATTAGCATCTTCAAAAAGCTGGTCAGCAGAAGGAAGCATGAAGTGCTCCAAAATGTCTTGGTAAACGGGTGCAGTGACGTTGGTTTTCAAAAAACACAATGAACCAACACCAGCAGATGACATTGCACCCCAAATCATCACAGACTGTGGAAACGTAACACTGGACTTCAAGCAACTTGGGCTATGAGCTTCTCCACCCTTCCTCCAGACTCTAGGACCTTGATTTCCAAATGAAATACAAA
>NW_015505401.1:3105282-3135715 GCF_001515645.1 Sinocyclocheilus grahami | reverse complement strand
GGGTGCCGTCTGTCGAGAGCAGGGGTGCCGTGTAAAAAATCTTTTTTTTTTTTAAATATTAAAAATATATATATATATATTTAATTACTAAAATGTTCAAAAAAGCAGCTATTATATAATATCCATTTCTGATGTCGCCAATAATTAGAGATGCACCGAAATTTCGGCTGCCGAAAATTAGTTAACTTCTCAGGTTTCACTTTCACGTGGTGTGACGCTCTGCATATTATCCGTTATCCCGCTCTATGCGTGTGCGCTCCGCTCAGTCACTCCACTCGTATACCGTTCATGATCATCGGAACAGCAAAGTCCATTCAAAAATTGAGCCGACAGAAAACATCGATGTAGTACAGTATTGTTTCTGTCTGCAATAGCCCTACTGTGTTGTAACATGGTGTGGTATATGGGCAACTCTGGTAATGCTGCCCTCTCATTCATTGATCTGCTAACGGTTATGTTATGCTCACGTGTTTTGATAATAAAAGCTTTCTAGGACTAAACATTATTTGGATAATATCTGGATATATAATGGATAAATATCTTAACCCTACTGTTAGACCTACCTAAAAAACTAAAAAGCTATTTATTTAATTCGAAGGCCTGTTGTTATTTTTTATTTGTGCTATCACTATTAATATCTTTATTTGTTCTTATTTTATTACTGACTGCTTACTTGTCATTTTATATTCAATTCAAAGTTTGAAATCAAGCTATCTCGTGCTACTGCACCTGGGCAACGAAGGAGTGGCTTCGTAAGAAGTATTTCAAGGTCCTGGAGTGGCCTAGCCGGTCTCCAGATCTCAACCCCATAGAACATCTTTGGAGGGAGTTGAAAATCCGTGTTGCCCGCGACAGCCCCAAAACATTACTGCTCTAGAGGAGATCTGCATGGAGGAATGGGCCAAAATACCATCAACAGTGTGTGAAAACCTTGTGAAGACTTACAGAAAACGTTTGACCTCTGTCATTGCCAACAAAGGGTATATAACAAAGTATTGAGATGAAATTTTGTTATTGACCAAATACTTATTTTCCACTATAATTTGCAAATAAATTCTTAAAAAATCCTACAATGTGATTTTCTGGATTTTTTTTTTTCTCATTTTGTCTCTCATAGTTGAGGTATACCTATGATGAAAATTACAGGCCTCTCTCATCTTTTTAAGTGGGAGAACTTGCACAATTGGTGGCTGACTAAATACTTTTTTTCCCCACTGTATGTGTGTATGTATATATATATATATAATGTATGCATGTATAATTAACTTTTATTAATATTTTCAGTAAGCGTCTGGTGGTGGTGGTCCCTAATGAGATGCATATTCCATCACGCCGTGCCTTCACAAGTGAAGATGAGGCATGGAAATCTTACTTGGAGAATCCATTGACTGCTGCCACCAAGGCCATGATGAGCATTAATGGAGATGAGGACAGTGTGGCTGCCCTGGGAATCCTTTATGATTATTATAAGGTCAGAAATCATCTGTAACACACTTAAAAAGAAAACTAATGTGCCTGTGGTGTACATATATGAAAACGTATTGTCAGGACATTATTTCATTTCTTTTCCTTTAGGTTCCTAAAGAGAAGAGGCTCTTACCAGTACCCAAACTTCCAGAAGATCATGAAAAGAGGTCAGTCCAGCATGCAAATGAGGTCCAAAAGTCTGAGACCACTTGTGAAAAATGTATCTGTTCCATTTTTCTAAACTAATACATTTTATTTTTAATTGCAAATTAAAAGCATAACCATTTGAGTGAAAGTTTGTACTGAAAGAATTACATAAACTTCAGAACATATTCATGATACATGTTATCCAGCATGATTGTTGCTTATTTGTAAATGTAGAATCTTAAACATTTCTTCATTTTAGGCCATACATTTCCTTTTTTTAATTTTTTACTTTATTTCCAAGATATTAATTAATGAATGGATGAATGAATGTCCATGTTCCAATTAGATATAATAACCCATTTGATAACCACTTTTTTTCAGTCGGATCGGTCAAGATGGCCTTGAGTCCGCAGAGAATCGTATCCAGGTCCTGAAGTCACGTCCTGTCAACCTGTCCTTGAATACTGATGTGCACAGTGCAGAAAATAAACAAGACCTGTTCGGTCCAGTGCCAGTTGAGGAGGGTGTTGTGGCCACTGTGAAGGCTGACGTTTACGCTCAGGCATTCTCCAACCATCACCAGCATCAGGGGGTTCAGTATCAGCGCATGACCTATCATCAGACTTTACAGGATCCAGCGAGCGTCAGCCACGACGGATACATGAAGGACGAACAGTGCAGTACACCAGATAGCACCTTTGAGGACTCCTACCCTGAGGAGACTATGGTGAGCTTTCGTCAGTTAAAAACATGTCAGTTTACGTCAGTCACTTGTCATTAAACATCGAGAATAATATGTAAACGTAAAGCAGTTTAAACCAATTTGTTTCTTTAGTAGGTTCATACTTCAGGCATATACTGTTTTTTACAGAAGTACAGGATGCCCACCACGCTAGGGACAGACGATTTCTCCCAGGAGCATTCGGGGATGTAAGTACAACATGCCAAACCCTTGATATTCATTTACGCTACCATTCAAAAGTTTTATTAAATGTTTTTGTAAAACAATGCAGTGGATAGTGACATTATTGGAATTCTACACTTCTAGTTTTTAAAGTTTTCTGCAGAAGTACATTTGAATCACAGTAATCTGGAAATCAAGCTCTATCTATCTAGCCGAGACTTTAAAAACATCCAGATTTTAAAATTTTCTGCACAGCAATAGATTAATTATTAGCGGTTGTGCAAAAAATCTAATACAGAAACTGTTCTTCTGTAGACTTTCTTGTATTATTGAATTCTCTAGTAAAATTGCTGTGCTTTATTGCCTTAACTATCTTGCCTTCTATACTACTCCGATACCGATAACATTAAAAGTCACTTATTATTTGCCCTAATATGCCAATATATTGTGCATCCCTTTTCTTGATGAAAAATGTGAACCAAATGGCATGCATGCCAAAATCATAGTTGAATGTTAGACTTAATTTTAAGACTTGAATTTTGCTTGTGTTGCTTGGTATAGCTGTTTTTTTTTTTTCACAAGTGTGGACAAACAAAGTGTTTTTCTTTCTATTATGATTTCCATTCACACAACCGTTTTTCTGTCCACTCCTAGAGACATGTTCCAGTACGGTATAGAAGCGAGCCGTTCGGTCCGTGAGAAGGCCGGTGAGCGGCCGATGATCTATCTGAACAAGGGCCAGTTCTACGGCATCACTCTCAGTGAGACCGGGGCCAACAAGGGCTTTCGACATCCCATCAGTAAAGTGCGGGTGAGTTTTGCTGTTACCATGACAACCACTCTTAACTCTGTAGTATAACTAATAATGGACCAGAATCATTGGGTAACAACTGTCTCTCTCAGAGTGTAGTGATGGTGGTGTTTGGACAGGAGAAATATCGAGATGAGCAGCTAAAGCACTGGAACTATTGGCACTCCCGCCAGCACACGGCCAAACAGAGAGTCCTTGACATAGGTGGGCATCTGCTTTATGTATATATATTTTACATATGTCTGAAAGGTGCATATAATGCATTGATCCAGCTGACCCAGTGCATTGCATTGGCCGAACACTGCAAGCACTCGTCGGAAATGTAACGCCCCTTACCATAATCGCGAGCTTCATCTTTCAAAATAAATGTAAACACAGAGCCCGAAAGGGGAACAGAGCCGCGTGACAGACAGTGATGAAGCTGGTATGTGTGCAGTACACAAGCCACGGTTAAGACAGCTGCCTCCACTGTGATGTGAACCTGTCTCTCTCTCTCTCACACACACACTCGCACACACACACGATGCGCAAAACTCCGCATTTGAACAGTCAATAGCAAATACTTAAACTAATAACAAAACAGCAGCTGATTCAGAAGCGCCAGATTGTCATAGCAAAGTCAGAATGACCTCCTCTCCTAGGTTCACGAAACGGTCGTCCATAAAATGCATTGCTGTTCTGTTGTAAGTAATCTTAAAAATTCCTAAATGCATCTACTTCCGGAAGGCCAAATAAAGTGCTTTTGCTTTCGCTTTCGCCTAGAAACACACAGCGTCTCCCTGACATGGCTGCATCAACACTAACTGCGGTTACTGAAACCACGCCTTCTTTCTTTGCGTGCACATTTGGGCGGCATTATGCTAATATTTCCACATAGTGAGGTAGATATGTGGGGGCGTGTTAGAACGAGCCGTTTTAGGGGGGCGTGTTAGAGTCTTAACTTTGATAAAGAATATCTCTTTGGTTTTGAGACTTTAGTCTTTGCAACTTCAGGGATCTTATCTATGCACAGTCAGCTTGTAACACTCCAAAGAGAAAGGAAAACTTGAAATCGTTTTGCCAGTGAGAAAAAGTCTGCCAGTGAGCTAAGAAAAATAAACTTATCTCTTTAAATTAAGTTCATTTTTCTTACCACATTGGAAGATATTTTTCTTGTTTTGAGTCACTTAATTTTGATCAGTTTTTCAGGAAACAAGGCTTTAATATCATAAGTAATTTTGCTTCTCAAGTAAATGTATCTTCATTTAAGAATGTTCAGATATTTGTACTGGAAAACAAGGCAAAAATACTGAATAAGAAAGAATTTCATTTTGGAATTTACCCATAAAAACTGAACAATGGTAAATATTACAGTACCTTAACTCTTATTATATGTTATTATATGCCACCTCATTTCTGCTCTGCGTCCGTATCCCTGGGATACCGGATAACTGGATTCCCTTCCTTTTGTTCATCTTTTTTCTACCCGGTTCCTCATTTGTTTTATTTGAGGTGTATCCTAAAAAAGGGTCTGCAACTTTAGCACAATGCTTAGGGCAAAGTCTTCCATCATAACTCCCAGTTGAGAACCATAAGGACAATGAAGGGTCAGGTTAAAGGGGGGAGTTTTGTCACCTGAGGGGCACTGCGATGGTCTACTCCATGGCAGCTGGCAGCCTGACGTGGTTTGGGCATGATTTTGGAAGACCGAAACCGATCTGCTGATCCTGATGTTGTCCTGATTTGAATAACAGTATCCAGGGATTTTTCATAGTGCCTGAGGCAGAAGATCAGGATTTGAATAGGAGCGTTAACCGTTTGGGGGGAGGCAGAATCCTCAGACAAGTGGGGGCTTGGGAAAGGGTCCTGCTCTTTTGTAAATGAGAGGCTTGAGTAACATCTGCCATACATTTAAGTGGTGTTGTATTTACACAGCAGGCAGGCACTGTGTCATAGATGTGAAGCGTGTAACAGAACGCCTGCGTCTGAGGTCAAAAGGCGTCCCTTTGTGGTTTTTTGTTTTCTTCTAATTTTTAAATGACTCTGAATATAAACTGAAGTGCTCAAATTTGCTTGAAGCTTTGCATATTATATACATATTTACTCAGGGCTAAACAAGTAAATTATCTCTCTCACATTTATCTTCTCTTCATAACAATTTGAGCGACAAGTTGAACTTGAAAATTGACATGAATTTGACAGTGTCTCAGTATTTAGTATGTCCAGCCTTTGCTTTAACAAGAGCAGTACCTGAGCTGGCAAAACCTGATGATCGTGCTATCCAGCATGATTCGAGAATCAAAAACAAGAGCATCTTGTGCGTCAGTAAAAGCGATGAAATCTGGACTTTTGCACAAAAGATTTCAGAGACTAAAAATAATGTAGAAACTTAAATATTTGTTATTCATTTTACATATAATTTAAAATATTCAAAACAAGTAAAGAAAATAAATAAATACAAATCATGATAAGATCGTTTAAGAGTGTTTTCTAAATGTAATTAGATACAATTTATTTTATTCAACTTATAATTTTTTTTATGTATTTTTTTTATCTAAATAAGATCTTAGAATAAGAATCCCAGATTTTACTTTTAATGTAAAATATTTTGAATATATGCAGTTTATTTTATTTATTTAAATAAGACCTTAAATTGTAGATTATTTTAATGTAGTCAAATACTGTGTGTATATATATATATATTTATTTTCTATTTTATTCTATTGTTTACTACTGTTTTATTGATAAAACTTTAGTATAGGGACCAATTTTCACTATTAACAAGTTTCTTATTAGCATGCCTATTATTAACATATTGGCTGTTTATTAGTATTTATAAAGCACATATTCTGCAAGACCATATTCTACATCCATAATCCTACCCCATACCTAAACTCAATTTAACTACCTATTAATAAGCAGCAAATTAGGAGTTTATTGAGGCGTATTTAATGGTTTGTTAATAGCGAGAATTAGACCTTAAAATAAAGTGTGACCGTTTTATTCTATAATTTAATTATAATTAATTTAGTTTATTCAGTTTAATACATTTTTGAATATCTAAATAAGAATCTTGAATCTCAGATTTTCTGTGTGGCCTCAGACATGTAACTGTTAAGGTCCTAAAGAAAATATTCTAAGTAAAGCCCCGTTCACACCAAGAGCGATAACTACAAAGAAAACGATATTAGCCTCCACACCAGTGAACAATATCGTCTGTTTATTCTAAGCGCACATGCGTCTGCCGCTTTAAATTCTTGAGCTCGTTACAGCAGGATGGATTTTTTAGTTATCTTGATTGGTGTGAACGGGCCTTAATGCCAGAAATTGTCAGTTACTTATAAAATTACAAATGATAACTAATGTCATGTTTCACCCTTCAGCTGACTATAAAGAGAGCTTCAACACCATTGGCAACATCGAAGAAATCGCTTACAATGCTGTGTCCTTCACCTGGGACATCAATGAGGAGGCAAAGGTGAGGCTTCAGCTTGGATTCTCAGAGTTGTTACTGGAATCTGAAGTTTGCTGTGTGCAAGCTGAAGATGTTTGATAACAGCCGTTGAACCTGAGGAGACATTACAGCTCCCTTCTCCTCCTCTTCCCTGCAGCATCCTATTCACTGTCAGGAGGATTCTTCCTTCTTAGTTCCAGTACTTAACAAGCTTACTTTAAGTGTACACTTAAGGGAGGAGGTCCACCCAGTGCTCATGGTCAATATTTGACTTTAAAACTAGGCTTTTGAAGTAGCCTGATGTGTCACTGTAATAGCCAGTGGAAAACTTAATAGCAAATTCCCTACCTCTGGAAAATCATTTTATTTTATTTTTATGCAGTTTCCTAATTCAGAAAATGCCTATAAAAGATAAGGTGTTTCCTGAGAATTTTTAATAAAGGGTTGCAGAAATATAAACATTTACATGCCTTCAATTGTAAGAGCCCACTGATGATGATGATTTGATAATGTAGGAGGATGTTGTAAGATTTCAGCGTCACTTTGTATTTGTTCAGCCATAATTTGCTCACATGCACCCACATGCACACAGAAAGCCAGAGCCCACACTAGAGAGTTTTGTTGTGAAAGATTTGTCCGTGTGTGCAGTTGCTAACTGATTCCTGTCAGAATTGATCACGTGGCCCTGAGAACGCAAGTGGTTCTCATAACATCGAACAACAAGCTCCTCTATGAAACAACAGCTACAGGCACAGACATGAAAGGACGGGAGACCATCAGTGGGAAACTATTTTCACCTCGGGCTGAAAGATTCGCTACCTTTCATCTTTCAACAGTCGTTTTTCCAGTGTCTCTTGATATGTTGGCATAAGACAGGTTACAGTTGGGAAAATTTCAAATCAATTTAGTTTTGCTTACTATTTGAATAAACCGCAGACAGCCACACAATGATAGAATGGTTGTGTGGTTTTTGTTTAGAGTTGCCATTTAGAGATTTTAAGATTGTGTACATTCAACACAGAAGATGTATTATTCACTATTAAAGGCCACAAGTCTGTTTTTGAGGTT
The DNA here is from genome assembly GCF_001515645.1 of Sinocyclocheilus grahami. Taxonomy (NCBI): domain Eukaryota; kingdom Metazoa; phylum Chordata; class Actinopteri; order Cypriniformes; family Cyprinidae; genus Sinocyclocheilus; species Sinocyclocheilus grahami. Next base: position 3,127,885 of record NW_015505401.1, on the reverse strand, counting down.
AAAGATAGAGTAGTGCTAAAAAGATGTGTGCTTTATTCACCATTTTGCTAAAGTCTGGGAGGCCATCCAGTAATAGCTTTTTCGTCAGGACTAGTCTATTAATCAAACAATCTGTAAAGATTTCACTACTACCTCTTATCACCACTAGCAAACAGAATTGCAAAAATAATGATTTTCAGACATGTTTCCCAAACGCTCACCGTGTCTGCCATTGGTCGAACAGATTGACACACCACTGCCACTGGTTTAAACATTGATGCTAGTTTTGGAGCATTGCAGCACATTTTTGCAGCTTTTACATCTTGTGCATGTACGCCTCATATAAATCTTAAAAACATCCTATTTGAACAGCCCCTTACTGTCCTGTTTTCTAGTTTTTAAATGCACAAACATCATATTGTGCGAACAGCCCATTACTGCATTGTTTTCTAGTTTTTAAACACATTCTGTGTGAACTGATCCTTACTGCACCTTTTTTTTTTGTTAAATGCAAAAACATGTTCTGTATAAACGTCTCGGTTACATATGGTAACCCTCGTTCCCTGAAGGAGGGAACGGAGACGTCACGTCGGATGACCAACAAAATTGGGATCTCGCTTAGAGGGAAACTAAACGAGCCAATGCACATTGGCATGCGATTATTGCATCCAGCTGCTGCTGATCACAGCGTGAGTATAAGTAGGCAGCAGATGCAGCGCATATTCAGGTTTTTGCTGAGGAGCCGAGCCGGTGACCTGGCCGCTCAGCGGTGGTACAGGAGCTGTGGCGACGGGACGTAACGTCTCCGTTCCCTCCTTCAGGGAACGAGGGTTACCATACGTAACCGAGACGTTCCCTTTCAGTCGGACCCTTACAGTACAGTTTTCTGTTTCTAAACTCAGAAAACGTTCCATGTGTGAACAGCCCATTACTGCAGTGTTTTATCATTTTAAATGTACAAAGCGTTCTTGAATGGCTCCTTACTGTACTTGTTTTGTGTTGTGTTGTGTTGTGTTGTGTTGTGTTGTGTTGTGTTGTGTTGTTTTGTTTTGAATGCAAAAACATGTTCTATGTAAAGGAGCCTTACAGTACTGATTTCTAGTTCAAAAATGGGTTCTGTGTGAATGGAGCCTCACTGTGATTTTTTTCTAGTTTTAAATTCTGCGAGAACATTCCCTTTATAGCTGAGCAGCTTAAGTGGAAAAACTGCCCCTGGCTCTTTTGTCATAAGATAATAAGACATGATTGCCTGGCCATACTTGACCTTTTCCAAGCTCCGAAATGTTTTGTCAAGCTGATTTGTGTATGCATCTTGTGTTTTTTTTCCAGGTTTTCATTACGGTGAACTGTCTGAGCACCGATTTCTCCTCACAGAAGGGAGTCAAAGGTCTTCCACTTATGATCCAGATTGACACCTACAGTTACAACAACAGGAGTAACAGACCCATTCACAGAGCCTACTCACAGATCAAGGTCTTCTGTGACAAGGTTGGTGCTGCGTCCGTGTGATTTAAGTCAAGGACCTGACTCATTTTATTTGCACAAGTTATACAATAAGTATTACAGTTTACAGTGGACATTTTCTGTTTGCCATTGCCATTTCTTGTAATAGCTGTAATGATTTGACCTTCATGAAGTGTAATTATTTTTGTATTGCAATTCATTTGATTTGTCACTGGAATTAACTACTTTATATACTAAACTTAGTCAATAGTGCTATTTGGTTAAAGGGGTCATATGATGCAATTTAAATTTTTCCTTTCTCTTTGGAATGTTACAAGCTCTTGGTGCATAAAGAAGTCTTGTCTTCCACAAGAGGACACGACTACAAATCAGTGGTTAAGTTATATTTACAACACTGTTCCAGAACAGTTTTACCCAGATGTGTGCAGCACATTTTATGGAGGATTGTTTACTGATCCTGGGAGAGTAACGTTAGACTAAAATGCCGGCAGTTTTGACTCACAGTCTGTAAGCACGTTTTCATTTAAAGGATTTGCCACTGATGATTCAAACACAAGTTTTGGGCAGTAGAGTAGCACTTGTTGTTTGTCATTTCTCTGATCACAAATGCAGACAGAGTTTTACGTTTACACGGCGCGACGCAACGCAACGTGTAAAAAGACAGTATAAGTCATTATAATCAGTAATTATGTCCCTACTGGATGCAACAAATGCCTCGTTTGTAATGGGTTAATGTTTTTATCTCGTCGCTCCGGCCGGGACACAGTATCAACAGTATGGTAGGGGCTTAACATTTCCGTCTCACGCTTGAGGTATTCGGCCAATCACAATGCATTGGATAGCTGGCCAATCACAGCACACCTCGCTTTTTCAGACCGATGAGCTTTGTAAAAATCGACGCGTTTCAGAAAGGCGGGGCATAGAGGAGAAACAATAATGTACAGTATGTGGAAAATAATGTGTTTTTTTTACTTTAAATCGCATAAACTCATTTCATTACACCTAATACACTAAATAATGTTCTTTTTAGCAGCATCATATGACCCCTTTAATGTAATTTTGATTTGTTATTTTTTTTCCTGCTGTCCTTTCGATGCATTTTATGTGTGTAACAACAACAATAGCCAGTATGATCACACAAACATCTCTTCTGTACAGGGAGCTGAGCGAAAAATTCGTGATGAGGAGAAAAAACAGCTTCGGAAAAAGGTCAAAGGTCAGGCTGTTGGCAACCAGGGTCATGATGGTGAGAGTCCTGTCAATCATCCATATGTTTGCTTATATAATATAGTGTCATTAGCTATCATAAACAATTTTGCATTACAGGTTTTGACCTAATATGTGACGACTGTGACCATGTCTTCTATGAAACATGACTACGTGTGTTTCTCTGCGTCAGCTTGCTGATTTTGACTTGAGACATTTGTTTTCTTTCACTCCGTTAGGTAAGAGAGGAAGTTTTGCCACTTTAGCTCAAAAGAGGCCAGATATTACGCTCTTCAAAACTATGACAGACCTGGAGTCCCAGCCTGTCCTCTTCATACCCGATGTCCATTTGAACAACCTCCAGAGAGCCGGTCAGGTGAGGATGCATGCAGTTCTCAATGTGACACTGAAGTTGTTTCAGTGCTAAATTGATCAGAACTAATTATTAATGAGTAGTCTCTTAGTAATGACTAGATTGTAGTGACTGACTTAAATTATTAAAATGGATTTAATCTCTCAAAAGTTGCTGCTTATACATATTGTGAAAGCATGTGCAGTTTTAAGTCTCTATAACCTTTTGTTTTTTCTTTGTTTACAGGTGTTCAGTTTTGGTGTTGAAGTAATGGAGAGTGATGGGTTAGTGCGTTTACTAAGAATGTCCTGCTTTAATTATAATACAATTACTATTGGTATTGCAATGCAATGCAAGATATGGCTTTATAATAATGGTTATGTGCTCCGTATCAGTGGACAGTAATTGACCAGTATTTCATTGCTGTCTATTTTCCCTATTTTTATTTTAAGATTGCATTTGCCATCATCCAACACTCACTTAAATTAAATGTAACTTACAAACTATATGTAATAGCACTTTTGAGTTTAATCTACAGCAAACTTCAACAAGAATATCAATTTTCATACTGTACATTATAATGTTTTTTTAGTTGTTTAGGGTTTTATTTGTAATTTATTTGACAAAATAATGTAAAGTTTTATTATGGGCCATTTATTTTTGTTTTGTTGTCTTTTTGTTCATTTAATTGTATATTCAGTATGGTAAAAGTCTATTTGTATTAATTCATTCATAAAACTACATCTCATAGGAGAAATGTCTTTCAAAGTCCAGCAAGCATCAGACCAGTAGAATCAAGCCAGTGTGTTTCATATGCTTTGCATCTGCTTCTTGCAGTATATCTGTAGCATTGAAAGGCAGTATTATAATCATAAACTTGTTTATCTGTTTCTCATGCAGTGTGGCCATGAAAAGACCATTCCAATCATCAGAGGATGATATTTCTCCACCTGCCAAATACAGCAGAGAGGAAAGGAGAGGTATGATTTACTGCATATGTGTGAAATCTACAAGTCAACAGAATATGTCCCATTCTTCTGTATTAATTCTTAATGATATTTTTCTGCAGTCCTGCTGTACGTAAGAAGAGAAAACGATGAGGTTTTTGATGCACTGATGCTAAGGTCCCCAACACTGAAAAGTTTGCTTGAGGCGGTAAGTAAAGTGTCACGCAGTACAGCACATGGGATGTACACTTTGATTCTTAACAGACAGGAGTGAATAGGTTTTATACTGCATTTAGTAGCAGATCCGATTACTTTCAATGGAATACAACAACAGAGTCGGAAATAAGCTGCCATTCACAGAGGCTTGTCAGAAGATTTTCTGTTTAAGCTGCTGTTTGGATTAAGGTCTCTTTTTTTCTTTTTCTTCAAGATATCAGGCAAATATTCTGTTCCTGTGGAGAAAATGACTAAAATCTATAAGAAAAGCAAGAAAGGGTGCGTAAACAGTGCTAAAAAGACTATATACTGTATATAGTGATTAGTATTAAATTATTTTGAATTCAAATTTCATTTTCATTCAACCACTAGTATTCTGGTCAACATGGATGACAACATCATTGAGCACTACTGCAACGAGGACGCATTCATCCTTTCCATTGACAATCAAGCGGACTGTTTCCGGGTGACTCTTACTGAAATCTAAATGTTATTGCCACAATAACACACGCTTCTACTTGGAGAACTTTTGTTACCCTGAAGCAGCACACAATTTATTCTGTGCATCTGTTTGGTTCTTATGAGCTTATGTATTTGAAGAGGAAAACGCTTTCAGAAGTCGTCGACTTGGGAATGCACTTCAGTGGACTCATTGAATTAAACTTTATGATGGACAGTCTGAGCAACACATAAAATGCTCTTCCAAAGCACTATAAAATGCCATGTTGATGTGATGTGCTGTCTCCCCCTTGAGGCCCAACAGTGTGGAGCCCTAAACAAAATTGCCAGATTTTTGCATGCATTCAGTCCTTTCCTTTATCAATTCTTGCATGATATTTGAACATAAGAGATCTATATAGATACTCTTATTCTATGAAGACATTGTGTTGTAATATGCACAACAAATAGCATACATTGATGAATGCCCCAAATGCTACACTGTACTCTTTACCTTATGTGTTACATGAATGTATAGTTTACACATGTTCCTCATTGTGTTGTATCTTGATGTTTTGATGTCTTTATAAAAAAAAATAACATGCCTTGTAAATATTTTTTAAGGTGTTATTTTATCAGTTGAATAAACAACGTCCAAAGAATCTTCTTGGATCTTGAATCTTCTTCACATGCATTCATTTGGGAAACTGTTGTCCAACCAGAAAAAGTTTTAGTCACTTATAAAACCTGCAGCAAGGGGAAAACCGGATGTTCACAAACTATAATCCATTATATGCACACTGCCATTCCAAAATACCATTCAGTAAGATATTTTATTTTATGCATTTTTTTAAGACATGATTTATTAAATTGATCAAATGCGACAGTAAATATTTTAGCCTTATTACAAACAACGTTCTGTTCTTCAGATAGTCCAGAAAATGTTAAAGCAGTAATATTAACAACTGTTTTCAAGATACTAAAACAAATGTTTCTTGAGCAGCATATTAGAATGATTTCTGAAGGATGCTGAAAATTCAGCTTCACCGTCAGAAATCAGTTGTTTTAAAATAATTAAAATAGACAGTTATTGTAATAATATTTCGAAGTATTGCAATTTTACTGTATTTTTGGTCAAATAAACGCAGTCTTGATGAGCCTTCTTTCAAAAACATTTTAAAAACGTATCAACCCTAAACTTTTATATTGTGCATGTGTCATTAAACTGCTGCCAGCTTAATTTGTATTGTAGTATTTAACAATGAACTTGAAGTAAATAGTTATTTTAGAATGGTCTATTAGCTGTTTTATTATTTGTATGAAATTGGCATGAAATAGCCTATTTATATGTCCCTGCTTTTGCTAAATAGCGGTTTTATGTTAATGATCCCCTGTCTCTGATTTTCAGAGAACTGAAATTAAAAGCACAATTGATTTCACATTTTAATATGCAGACACACCCTCTGACTCTGTTTGATTCCCAGGCTTTAGGTGTGTGTATAATTATGCAGGCACAGGTGTCTCCATCCCAGTCTATGCATAAGAAGGTTCAGTCTTTAACCCTAGGGGTATTTGCTGGGTTTGAGTAAGTCAGGCTTGAGCAGTTCCCCCTGGACAACAAGAAAATGTTCAATAGCTTTTTAGCAGCCATGACTTGTGTATTTGTCTATACAAAAAAATAATTTCATAAACCCACCCTGAAAATTGTTAAAAATGTGCAACTATGGCTATAATAAAATGGTTTTATCCATGTTACTAATGACCATTTGTATAACAGTTTTACTACACATATAATGGTTAAACTATATGGTAGCAAAACCATTAATTTGTGGTTACCATAGTTTATTAATATAGTAACCATGTTTTTTGGTTGTTGTTTTTTTGTAAAACCATTGTTCATTTTCTTAAGGGGTCGATACATTGGTAAAATAGATACAATACATTCTACTGAAAAGCAGGATTGTTGCATTTTTTTTTTATTATAATTCATAATTTTGCATTACCAGCCTTTAATATGGATATGGACAAAATGTCTCATATCAAAATAAAAAATCATATTAAACACAAAACACATTTTCTACCGCAGCCAAATGGAAAACTTCACTCTTATTTTGAATTTGCCAATAAGGAAGAACTCTGAATAAAAGTGAAAGTATTGAATGTATCACGATTCGAGTTTCGATGTTAGCCTAGCAGAGAGCTGTCTTGTCTTAAAATGCGTTTTTCCTCATTTAATGTAGGCTAGCATATACATATTAAAAGCGACATCTAGCAAAGTCATTAGCTATCTTGTCAGGTAGCTGTTCGGTGATGTTTACAATCCTCGTCTTCCTTTCTTTGGTCTATGGTGAGTTTTCGATATTTATTCGTGCCCTTATATTGTTTTCAGCCGAGTTGCTTGCATATATGTGCATAGACAGATTATATATTAATGTATGTAATTAGAATGTAATGTTTCACGACGTTAAAATCAGTTGATGGGTCAGAATGGTCTTTTTGCTTTCGGTTTTATTTTCTGTAGTCTGGTTTTGGTAGATTTGGCGTCCCCTGCTGTTTGAGTGAATGTTCTGTCGTCGCAGGGCTGGAGGGAGCAGATGTGGTCCTGTCCTGCTCTCTGATCGAGGAAGGGGGCGGGATGGGAGGCATGATGGGCGGGGCGATGTTCAAGCGCACTCCCTCCACTCTGGTCTTCAGGGATCTTGTTGGAAATGATGGTCTGTCACCAGAGCTCGTGACCCCGTATAGCCCCCCTGAGACCCCTAACGCTGACGATCTCATCTTTGAGTTAACCTGTAAGTGCACTGAACCTAAAGTCAGCAATTGAATGTCTACATTAAATACATATATGTTAGAAACTCTTTCTTTCTCTGTTGTTTCTCGCCCCACAGTACCGTCTATTCAGATACCTAATGCAGACTTGCTTCTTCATGCTGATTGCAATGAACAGGAAGTGGTTTGTGAGATCAGCCGTTATGTTCCTCGCGGTGCTGAGCTGGATTCCCTCCCTGCTCATTTCATTGGCTCAGTTCAGCTGGAAGGTGGTGGCATCAGCCTCACTCTGGTGCTGCAGACCCTTCACAGTGAGACAACACAATCTGACACGCAACCACTTATGCAGAGTAAACTGAACCTGCCTCTCAGCCAATCAGGAACATTGCAGACAGAGGGTAATGTTGTAATATGTTATCTGTCTATCCATCTTATCATCTATGGAACTTTTTGTACGCTCCCAAAACATGTGTTCTCTTGCATTCCCCCAAGAAACTTTGTGCTTCTTGTAAAACATTTGAGCTGTCTCACAAAAATATTATGCTTCCCTGAGAAACTGCATTTTCTTAAAAAATGCGTTCTCAAATAAAATATTTAGGTTGTCTGACAAAACATTTGTGTTCCCTAACAAAACATTTGTGTTGTCTGACAAAACATTTATCTAACTAAACATTTGTGTTCTCTAACTAAACATTTGTGTTCTCTAACTAAACATTTGTGTTCTCTAACTAAACATTTGTGTTCTCTAACTAAACATTTGTGTTCCCTAACAAAACATTTGTGTTGTCTGACAAAACATTTATCTAACTAAACATTTGTGTTCTCTAACTAAACATTTGTGTTCTCTAACTAAACATTTGTGTTCTCTAACTAAACATTTGTGTTGTCTGACAACACATTTGTTATCTAACTAAACATTTACGTTCTCTCACAAAAAATTTGCGTCCTTTAATAAAACATTTGTGTTTCTAACAAAACATTTGTGTTGTCTGACAAAACATTTGTTATCTAACTAAACATTTGTGTTCTCTCACAAAACATTTGCGTCCTTTAACAAAACATTTGTGTTCAAACCTTGTTTCGAAACATTTCAAAATCTGATGGTTCACTTCTAGATTGCATTGATCAGGAGAACCCATGAACAAGTGTCTAAAGATTGTATAATGTACATTCACACTATAACACAAAGGGGAATGATAGTTAATTGTTTCTAAATGGCCTAGTTTGCCAAATTCTGCCTAAAAACATAAAACAAGCATTCCACATTAATAAAAGAAAACAAATTAAACATACACTTGAATCAGTTTGCAAATCAAATCTTCGCAAATCAAAACTGGCCAGATTCTTGTTATGGAGGAGCGCTGTATATGTTTTCTTTAACTAATCTTACTTTTTGCATTATTTGTGCAAGTAATGACATTTTTACCATTTCCCTCCTCTCCTTCACTCTTCTCTTTTCCCAGTCGTGTTTGTGGTGTTTTCGCGTGTCCCATCCATGGTGGCTCCAATTGGGGGTGATGTGCTGTTAGACTGTGGCTTCAGACAGAAGAACTCCGTCCCTGGGCAGGATGTGGCCCTCGAGTGGCGCATACAACACAGAGGAAACGGCCGTAAAATACTTGACATGAAAGCGAGGGAAACAGAGGCAGATGTGGGACAAGATTGTAAGTGAGAAATATTCAAGTATTTAAAGGAAAACGTGTTTGGATGTTAGATATCACACTATTACTGTACACTACAGTATTTGTGGACCGGGAAAGCACAAGCGCTGAAGCAGATCTTCTGGTGAGGGACGGTAATGCGTCTCTGACTCTGAGGAGGTTAAAGGTCACAGATGAGGGCACATACATCTGTACTGTCGGCTCTGGGGAGTTTCAGACTCAACAGATCGTGCAGCTGCACATCACACGTGAGTCTTTCATTGGCATACTAGAAGGGTCAAAATTCCCTTTAATATTCTGTATAAAGATGTTTCTTCAGCTATGGACACTTTTTAGAAAATAGACTTTTGAAATACTTTTGAAATACACACTCTCATTAGTTTATATAATCTATCAAGTAACAGTAGTGGACATACATCAAAGGAGAATTCTGCCATTTTTTCCTCCTGAAAGTCATTAAAAGTCCCACCATATTATTATTTCCACCATATCTTAAATCATCGATTTTGTAACAAAGCATTCTGTGGTGGAAAATTTTCATTTCATTATTTTGATACATTTTGCATAATTTGCATTCAATTTGATTTTGTGTCTTATTTTCATCATCTCCTTGGTACGGAGCCCCTAAAAGGACATGGTGAGATAGGAGGAAAAAATATTGTTCCTTCAAAAAAGTATTTTGTATTTGCTTGCAAAACTTTTGGGTTCACTTGCAAAACGTTTGTGATTGAAATAAGGTGGGAGGAAAAAGTAAATTTTAGTGCTTTTGCGAGCAGATGCAAAGTTTGTTGGAGAAACGCTAAACTTTTGCGAGAGACCGCAAAATTGAAATATATATTTTTTCCTCTCGTCATATTTTTTTTACCATCACCAAGTCACTTTAGGGGCATAGTAACTTTCTAAACAAGTACAAACTTTTTTCAAGTTTAAATTTTTTTTGATTAAATCTATTTCAAAATATTAAAATACTTAATTCTTTGTTTAGATTATTATAGTTTTAAACATAGTTTCGAATTCCTACTTTATGATGGATTTCCATAGTTTAATATTGAGTGTGTGGAGCTGGGACAAGAGTAAAACAATGAAATCTACACATAAAAGTAATATGAAAAGTAGATAAATAAATAGTTTCGGTCACACTTTATTTTAAAGGGGTCATATGATGTTGCTAAAAAGAACATTATTTAGTAAATTCTTTAAATATGAAAACTTACTTCGAGTCAGAACAGCCGGCATTGTAGTCTACTCTACCAGGATCAGTAAACAGTCCTACTATTAACTAACTATTAAATAACAATGACATTTGCCTTAATAAACTCCTAATTACTAATATTATCAATATTTATATTATTATTAATAGTTAGTAAGGTAGTTGTTAAGTTTAGGTATTGGGTAGGATTGGGAATATGGTCATGCAGAATATGTGCTTTATAAGTACTAATAAACAGCCAATATTCTAGAAATATGGATGCTAATAAGCAACTAGTTAATAGCGAGAATTGGTCCCTAAACTAAAGTGTTACCAAAGTTTCTAATGCCTTGAGCTTCATATAACTTCATATAAATTGAAATATGTTAGTTTGAATAAAAATCCACACATGGGACATACACTAACTGCTCAAAGTTGAAGAAACCCTTAAATTGTTCTCATCTACAAATCCTTAAATTTCATTTAAAGGAAAATTGTCAAATATTCCATTCCATTTCTTCACCCAGAATCTCCTCGTATCACACTATCTGAGGAGAAACTGACATTTCAGGACACGACACCCCAGAAACTGAGCTGCCATTGTCATCGCTACTATCCTCTGGATGTGCAGGTCATATTTGATCATGTTTTGGAGTCGGGCTCTTGGCTTGTGTCCTGACAGCCCTGTGCTCCTGTAGGTGGAGTGGTTTTCCCAGGCGTCCTCTGAAGAAGAGCCTGTCTCTTTGTCAAAAGAATCCTCCCTCTCCAGCCATCGGCAGCACAGTGATGGAACATATTCCCTCTCCTCTCACCTCACCCTACGGCCTGACAAAAGCCCACCAGGGACCGTTATCACCTGTAGGGTGTCTCATCCCACCCTAGAAACACCGAGAGATGCCACCCTCACTGTGGACAAACCTGAGCCACGTGAGAGATCTTTTGTTAAGTTAGCCATGATGTTTTCACAAATATGACTGATGTAAACTTAATTTGCTCTGTGATCAACTTTCAAAGTAATTTTCATGTGCAAAATAATTTGATGTGGTATTAGTCAATCTGTTCAATTTAAACATTCATGAAGTCTGTTGATTTTTGTTTTTAATTGAACAGAAACAGCCTTCTGGACAATAGTCTTGATGTTGGCGATATCAGTGGTGTTTTTGTATCAAGCTTTCAAAGGTGTAGGTGAGTTCAGTTTTTTAAAACATGTAACTATATATAATACTAACTATATATATATTACCGTTCAAACTATTTTTTTATATAGAAATTAAGACTTTTATTCAGCAAGGATCAAGGATGCTTTAAATTGTGACAGTGAAGCGTGACAGTACAGATTTTTGCACTGATACATTGAAAAAAATACAATTTGAAATAAATGTTGTTCTTTTCAAACTATATTTATCAAAGAATCCTGAAAAAATTCAATTTTCACCAAAATATGTAACAGCATATTTAACATTGATATTGATAAGTAATGTTTTTTTTCGAGCAGCAAATCAGCTTATTCGATTGATTTCTGAAGGACACTGAAAACTGGAGTAATGACTGCTAAAAAATTGTTGCCATCACAAGAATAAATGACCTTTTACAGTATATATAAAAAATCTCAATTATGATCTTAATGATCTCGAATCAATCAAAAATAATCTTAAATTGTAATAATATTTTACAATATTATTAATTTCTTTCTGTATTTTTGCTGTAATAAATGCAGTTATGGTGATCAGAGTCCTTCAAATAAAAAAATTGAACAATAGTGTACTATATAAGACCACAAGATGGTGAAGGGACAATGTTAAATGTATTATTGATTATTGTTTTATCATTTTTTGTCTTTTAAGAGAATTGAGGACCAGTCTTCTGCGTGAATTCTTGGAAGGAGCCATCTTACAGTTTTTGTTTTTTTTACTTCATCTGTCTACACTGTCTTCACATGGATTTATTTTCATTCAGTCATGGTGCATTTGTTTAATAGAAGTTAAAGGGGTAGTTGACTGCTTTTTTCCCAGGCTTTGTGTTTATGGGGTGCAGTGTAACATGTCTTCATGGTTCTTTTTTTAAACGCCTTATTTTTCGTATATTTTACCTTTATTGTAAGCCGCTGTCTCCATTGTCATTTGAACAACTGGTTGACTTCCTTTTTCTATGATACCACTCCCTCAGAAATAAGCAATGCGCTCAGATTTGTTAGCTGGCCCAGTGTGTTGTGATTCGTTAACCGCGTACTGCACGTTGTCCGGAAACTTCTCTAAAGCAGTGCAACATGGCCCTGCCCCCTTTGTTATGTTACCGGGGGCGGGGTTTATGTAAATTTCTGGGTTTGTGACGTAACGAACCCGGGAAGTAGCTCGTTGTAGTCACTACAAGCCGTTTTTTTAGGCATTAAACTGCCAGAATTTTAAAAGACGATATCTCCGTTTGCATTGAGCTTTCAACGCCTTAACTTTGCAGATATTGTTTATGCTCAAACAGCAACAATACACACTAGCTAACGTTAAAAAAGTGAAATCGCAATCAACCGCCCCTTTAAATGTAAAAAAAATTATTGCATAACTTATTCTATAAATGTCAAATGAGTTCTATTTTTCACGATGTTCTAATCTATTGGATGTTTATTTTTTCTTGTTTTTTGTGAAATAAAAACAACAGATGAGGTTTTGTCGATGGCTTTATTGGCATCATTAAAGTAGCAGGGGCATATAAGCATGCTGTTTATGCCATTAAAATCTAACACTGGCATCAGAGCTAACGTCATCACCCCTCTGTTATGGTACATGCTTTCACTAATATTTATACACATTTGTCATCATTTTTAGTTTGTTCACTTGATCGTACAAGAGAAATCTCAATTATGATCTTAATGATCTCGAATCAATCAAAAATAATCTTAAATTGTAATAATATTTTACAATATTATTAATTTCTTTCTGTATTTTTGCTGTAATAAATGCAGTTATGGTGATCAGAGTCCTTCAAATAAAAAAATTGAACAATAGTGTACTATATAAGACCACAAGATGGTGAAGGGACAATGTTAAATGTATTATTGATTATTGTTTTATCATTTTTTGTCTTTTAAGAGAATTGAGGACCAGTCTTCTGCGTGAATTCTTGGAAGGAGCCATCTTACGGTTTTTGTTTTTTTTACTTCATCTGTCTACACTGTCTTCACATGGATTTAATTCATTCAGTCATGGTGCATTTGTTTAATAGAAGTTAAAGGGGTAGTTGACTACTTTTTTCCCAGGCTTTATTGTGTTTATGGGGTGCAGTGTAACATGTCTTCATGGTTCTTTTTTTAAACGCCTTATTTTTCGTATATTTTACCTTTATTGTAAGCCGCTGTCTCCATTGTCATTTGAACAACTGGTTGACTTCCTTTTTCTATGATACCACTCCCTCAGAAATAAGCAATGCGCTCAGATTTGTTAGCTGGCCCAGTGTGTTGTGATTCGTTAACCGCGTACTGCACGTTGTCCGGAAACTTCTCTGTTCATCCCTTTGTTATGTTACCGGGGGCGGGGTTTATGTAAATTTCTGGGTTTGTGACGTAACGAACCCGGGAAGTAGCTCGTTGTAGTCACTACAAGCCGTTTTTTTAGGCATTAAACTGCCAGAATTTTAAAAGATGATATCTCCGTTTGCATTGAGCTTTCAACGCCTTAACTTTGCAGATATTGTTTATGCTCAAACAGCAACAATACACACTAGCTAACGTTAAAAAAGTGAAATCGCAATCAACCGCCCCTTTAAATGTAAAAAAAATAATTCTTGCATAACTTATTCTATAAATGTCAAATGAGTTCTATTTTTCACGATGTTCTAATCTATTGGATGTTTATTTTTTCTTGTTTTTTGTGAAATAAAAACAACAGATGAGGTTTTGTCGATGGCTTTATTGGCATCATTAAAGTAGCAGGGGCATATAAGCATGCTGTTTATGCCATTAAAATCTAACACTGGCATCAGAGCTAACGTCATCACCCCTCTGTTATGGTACATGCTTTCACTAATATTTATACACATTTGTCATCATTTTTAGTTTGTTCACTTTATTGCATAACTTATTCTATAAATGTCAAATGAGTTCTATTTTTCACGATGTTCTAATCTATTGGATGTTTATTTTTTCTTGTTTTTTGTGAAATAAAAACAACAGATGAGGTTTTGTCGATGGCTTTATTGGCATCATTAAAGTAGCAGGGGCATATAAGCATGCTGTTTATGCCATTAAAATCTAACACTGGCATCAGAGCTAACGTCATCACCCCTCTGTTATGGTACATGCTTTCACTAATATTTATACACATTTGTCATCATTTTTAGTTTGTTCACTTGATCGTACAAGAGAAAAATAGACATGTCTAAATCCTCCAACAACAGAACAAAATAGGCCTATAAAGTTCTGTGCTGACAAAGGAATGTGAAAACCAACTGTTGTAAATTGCATGGCAGTATAGATTATTGTTTATGCTCTTGTTTGAATTGATTATCTGTCCATTTCTGTACCGTTGTTTCAGTACATTTTGGCAGGCTTGTAGCATTCACATCTTGTTCCCAGATGAGGCTTTTCCTCAGAACAGGAAAATGAGGCTTATAACAGGCAGTTAATAGTAATAAATGAACATATCACACATAAAACAGTCGAACAGTGGGATTATTCTGCCATGCAAGTCAAAAGAAGCACATGAACGTATTATTCTTAATACCTCATATGCTTTCTGTGTGTACGGTTTCGGTATGCATTTTTACTGTTTATTTTCATAACCTGTGCACCTATACAGTAGGTAGAAAAAAACATCTATTCTCATAACTGATCTGTCTATTTGTGCTGTTTTTCTGGAAATGTTCAGAATAAAAATCAGTGGATGATAGCTCATGAATCTTGTCTTGATAACAGGGTAATGGCAACAGCGGTAGTGATAATGGGTTAAGAGGCAAACCTGCAGGGATAGATTATGACAATATCAATTTATAAAAGTTCTCCAAAAGGTCAGATGAGAAAGCTTTGGCAAAACAGAGACAGAGATGATGTTTACCTGACTTTACTACTCCTCTATTTCACGCTCACATTTTTACAAACGCACACATTTCCTCTCTTACATACACTACCGTTCAAAAGTTTGTTTTAAAATGTTCTCTTAAAATGCTCACCGAGGCTGCATTCATTTGATTTAAAAAAAAAAAAAAGTGAAAACAGTAATATTGTGAAATATTACAATTTAACATAACTGTATTCTATTTTAACTGTCACCGTCCCACCTGTGGGACGCTTGGCACTCTTTTATTTTGTCTCTATCAAATATTTTAGTAATCATCATAAATTATATACCATTTGAAAGCTTAGAAGCCCAAGATTCATCTTGTGAAAACCATTTTGAAATCGGACATTGCGTTACCATGGAAATGGTACTTTAAAATCTTTTGGTGGTCTCCTCCCCCTTAGTGAACAATGTCAAGTGTTATATTACAAAATGCATTACGGTCTTTTACGATCAAAACTTTTTATAATCCTGACATAAAACATATCACTGGAAAGGTCTCAGGATTCCATATTTGGTGGTTATTTTGTGTAGTGAAGTAATACTGACAGAGAAATCTAGATATTTGTGACAGAAAAATGCATTAAAAAATCCAGTGGAGTTTTAATGGCACCCGGTGGCTGTTTGTGGTATAACGCCCTAAATAAAATCTCACAGAAACCTCCATTTTTTTCATATCAACTTCAAATTTGGAACAAAATTATATACCATTTGAAAGCTTAGAAGCCCAAGATTCATCTTGTGAAAACCATTTTGAAATCGGACATTGCGTTACCATGGAAATGGTACTTTAAAATCTTTTGGTGGTCTCCTCCCCCTTAGTGAACAATGTCAAGTGTTATATTACAAAATGCATTACGGTCTTTTACGATCAAAACTTTTTATAATCCTGACATAAAACATATCACTGGAAAGGTCTCAGGATTCCATATTTGGTGGTTATTTTGTGTAGTGAAGTAATACTGACAGAGAAATCTAGATATTTGTGACAGAAAAATGCATTAAAAAATCCAGTGGAGTTTTAATGGCACCCGGTGGCTGTTTGTGGTATAACGCCCTAAATAAAATCTCACAGAAACCTCCATTTTTTTCATATCAACTTCAAATTTGGAACAACTTATTTAGACATAAGGCTTTACTTTTTTTTTTTAAAGCAATTTTAGAGTAAAACATTTATTTTATATCAAATATAATAATTTTACAGTGCATTTTCTTTACAGTAAATTTAAACTTCTATAACTTTTTGATAATTTTACTTTTTTGAAATAATTCCACTTCTGCAATAATCTGCTGACTGTCTTCTTTAAAAAGAGACCAACCTTTCCTCTGTATTCCAAAGTGTTCATGAATTATAATAATTTAGGTTTGGGTAGTGCATTTCAATGCCTATTTAAAAAAAAATGGGGGGTGAGAGTTAAGGGGTTAATAATTCATTTCAATCTGTAATTAAAATGTTTGTCATCAAAAGTTTAATTTGAACAGCAGATCAGCATTATTACACTTATTTCTGAAGGATCATGTGACCCATTTTTTCTTAGCATTAATTTGCTCAAAGATACAGTAAAAACAGTAATATTGTAAAATATTACAATGCAAAATAACGGTTTTCTATTTTTATATATTTTAAGCTGTAATTTATTCCTATGATATCAAAGCTGAATTTTCAGCATCATTACTTCAGGCTTCAGTGTGACATGATCATTCAGAAATCATTTTAATGTGCTGATTCGGTGCTCAAGAAATATTTCATATTATTATCAATGTCTTTCTTAACGTTTTTGTGGAAACCATGCTTAAAAATTACAACTTTTTCTTAAAATTATGAATGTCTGACACTGCCACTGTTGATCAAATCAATGCATCCTTGATTAATAAAAGTATTAATTTCTTTAAAAAAAATGAATTCTGACCTCAAACTTTTAAACAGTAATGTACGCCTCCTCTCTCCTTTCACAAGACAGTGTCACCACATTTCTTTCTTCCTGGCCTCTCCCACTTATTCTTAGTCTGTTTTTCTTCTGCTCTCTCTGTGCATTCATGTATGAATGTCTGCAGAACATTTCAATAATGCAGGAGATTCTGGAAGGGAGGGAACGAGAGAGAGAGAGAGAGAAACTGAAATGTGCTCATTCTGCTAGAGGATAAAGGAGAGCAGATTTCTGTGTATTACTGTCACACCAAGGTGCAAAATGACTAAATGGAGAGCCTTCGAGATTGAAGTGAGAAGGATTTGGAAAATGGGCAGAGCTCATGATTGTGTTTTCTTCATTCACTCATTCATTTTCTCGTTCGTTGCAGGTGGATCGGCTCAAGAGAAGAAATACACTAGAGAAGGAAAGATAAAAGGAGAAGAGTGTGACGAAGGTCCACTGCAAAATGTGTTTCTTTACCTCATCCTGCACTGCTGCACACAACTGCCCTTAATGAATAATTCACTGTAATGAGTGTAACGATGAATTATTGAGCTTGTGCGGTGCTGGCCCAGTCTGGCCTCTAAACACACAAACTCACATAGATGGCTGGTCTCAGCACCAGCACTGATGCCTTTTAAAATATCCAGGCAAATGTAAAAATATAATCCGAATTTCAGCTCAAAGAATTACAAATGGTTTCGTTTTTAATAATAGGTAATTGTACCTTTATAATTGTTTTATAAGACAATATAATAACATATAATTGCCTTTGTAACAACTTAGATAATAGGAGATAACGGCAAAGTTGTCTGATGATAATGTGCTCTGAATGTAACAACAAATGCTTCAAAGGAGCCCTTCAAATGATTCAAAACTCACAGAAAATGATTCCAATGAAGATGACTCCAATGACACCCATAATAATCATCATCTGAGGAAGGACAACAAATAGTTAAAAATCACAATTTATCACTCAATCTACAATACAAGAAGGAAGTCAGCAAGCAAAACATAAAATTATCCAGCATCCTGAGAATCAGGAATCATCATATTATTCAAGAATATGCTAACAAATACTTAAAAATCCTCAATATTGAAGTAAAGAAAAATAACAAAACATACTGAATATAATAACTCTGGGATTATGGAATTTGCTCATTTTATCAGATGCCTGGCTAAAATGAAAAGTCTGATTGTTTATAATTGTAATCATAAAAAATCAAGTGGGAGTATGAGCAAAAATAATGGTAATATTGGACACTTTTTGCATTTCAGTTGGCTTATTCTTACTGTTGACATTGAAAATGATGCATGCGTTTTTTCAAGGGTATGGGTCAGTCTGCCTGCATATTTTAGTCATATTTGATCATTCTCTTGGTGTGTGAAATACCTGCAAATTATGTTGTTTATTCCGATCACTTATATTGGGCACTTTGTGCATTATTCTGGCTTATTATTGCATAATTTGGCTTATTCTGACTGTGGACATTGAAAATGATGCATGCGTTTTTTCAAGGGTATCGGTTCATTTCTTGATTGCCATTTTGACAGAGTCTGCCTGCATATTTTAGTCATTCTATTTAATATATTTGACCTGATTTTATCCATTTTCCTGGCAAACTGATCTATTTTTATATTATTTTTTCATCATTATTTTGTTTTAAGGAGTTAAAAATGGTTCTTATCAACCTTGATTGACATGGCACTAATATTCTATCACATAATCTTGACAGTTAAAGTTTTGGGCTTTTTTGTTGGCGTGGGTGGTTTTTGGTGAGCTTTTGGGCTAGTAATTGTCAATCCAATCTGGCAACACTGTATGCACTATTGGGGGTTCGCCAGCACCAGGATTGGAAACCACTGACTTAAACAACCTACTTTTTCATCTCATAGCACATTTTAAAAGAAATCCTTAAACGTGAATCTTAAAAACATCCTTAACAAGGCAGCTCACTTGACCGATCACTAGTGCCATAATAACGAAAATCATACTGGGATTTTTATCCTGCACACAGTACACAAAAAGCTTTACTGATATGTCCCATGTTTCTCTGCAACTAGGTGATTATCAAAACCCAGAGGCTCCAGTTTACACTAATTAACACTTGCAGATGTACAGAACAAAATCACTGAGCATAGCATGAGCAATAAGCACTGACCTATTTACTGCTGCATGTTAGTTCATTCACACTATATGGAGCTCGGAGTATAAGTGTTATTTTAGTATTACTTATATACTTTTATAGCATTTATTAATGTTTTGAATTTGTTTTTATTTTCAGTTTAAGTTTGTTATGTGCTGTCATTCTATGTGCTTTATTTTTCTTTAAATATTTATATATAGCTTTATTTTTCTTTCAGTTTTAGTATTTTAGTACATCAACTTAAGCTTAATTATTACAGATAGTTTTGAAGTGCAAGTTTGTCATCTAATATTTATATTTACATTTCATTTTGTTTTAGCACTATTTTTTTGTTTTGTTTTAGCTCTAACAATGAAAACACTGGAGTGCATCATATAATTTCCTGTTCAATCTAATCCCCTCACTTAATTATTAATTAAAATGATGAAGTCATACATAATATCCTGTATGAGCGCTGAGCTGATTTCATGCAGTCACAATGACTCACCTTGCAATTCTTCCACCAGTATTTGTTCTTCAGTTTGGCAGCACAGCTTTCGAACTGTGACGCCCCGGCCTGTAGAGCATCTGCCCTGTCGTCCAGCTCAGAGAGCTTCTGGTCTCTCTCCAGAACCTTATCCACATTCACACGCATGATATCCACCACCTGCAGACCACAACCACAGAAAGACATGAGACAAGAAAGAACGACACTGAATACTTGTGTTGCAATAGCACTGATTTGTATTTTGGTTATTTGAAATGCTGTATGAGTAAAACTGCACAACCTATCCATACATGCTGTCCTGTGCATATATAATGCTTTAATTTTTTGAAAACTCTTTACACACAAACACATACTCACCTCCTCCACTTGTGCTTGTGTCTGCTGCAGTCGGCGGTTGCTGGTGGTGTTTGGAGGCGGAGCAGGGGGACCGGCTCCTCCAGGAGCACCTGCTGGGTTGGCATCATCTGCAGCAGACCTGAACATCCAAAGAGAACCATGACACTTTCAAAAAGTTGCTGACTCGTGCACAAGTTATGGTTTGATGTTCCAGTAACAGTGTGTCAGACACAGAATATGGCTTCTGAAAAAAAAAAATGAGAGTGATTTTAATGGTAAAAGACTGTAAAAATGCTACCGTAAAAACCTATTCATTCACACTAAAAAAATGCTGGGTTGTTTCAACCCAACTTTGGGTCAAATTTGGACTAACCCAACTTTTGGGTTAAAAACTGAATGTAAAAACGTAACCCAACGGTTGGGTTAGTCCATATTTGACCCAAAGTTGGGTTGAAGCAACCCAGCATTTTTTAGAGTGTTGGTTAACAGTAAGTTCCCCTACTATATACGGTGAATAAACAGAGAAGTGAAGATCGAATATATAATTTACATTATACAGAATTCCCTGCGTTACATTTCACATTTGATGTTTTTTCGTAGAAATAACTATGCGTCGTCTTGTTTTTTTTCTTATCAGTTTTGTACATTAGGGTTAATGTTTATTGCATTATTTCCGTTTCATGTGCTACAATGACGGCGTTTAGTGTTTGTGTGAATGACACTGTGCACTTTCTGTATGTCCTTCTCAGCTTGTGCAAGAGCCGTTTGTGATGAATTTTGGTTCATTGTATGACTTTCTCATCACCACCATCAACTTTTGGTGGTTATCAGTGTATTACAAAGTTATTATACAGATTTCAGTACTGAAATGGGTTGGTATAGCTATATCAGTTAATGATATACGGTTTTAAAATGTAAAATAAAGTTAAATCTGTAAAACCTAAAATGTTGCCACTGTATTTTTAACAAGTTTAACTACACTCTAAAAAATGCTGGGTTAAATACAACCCAGTGCTGGGCAAAATAGGGACAAACCCAGCAATTGGGTTGTTTTGACCCAGCGGTTGGGTTAAATGTTTAACACAACCTTCTGGGTAGTAACCCAACCGCTGGGTCAAAACAACCCAATTGCTGGGTTTGTCCCTATTTTGCCCAGCACTGGGTTGTATTTAACCCAGCATTTTTAAGAGTATACTATATTAATTATTTTTTTGGGAAGCCTAAATTAGTGGTCGACCGATATGAGTTTTTCACTGTCCATACCAATCATGTATCCGATATGATATGAGGTTCATAAAAAAACTAATAATAATAATAAACATGTTATTTTATACTTTTTAAATCCTTATTAGCCTCAATACCACGGAGGTCTAGCTTATGTCTTGGTCTATCAAAAATGTAAAATTATATCAATGTAATCATGACCGTCATTGGTGCTAAGAGACACCTCACTGTAGCCTATAATCACAATCTTGTACACCTACATGACAACAAATCCCCAACACATCAAAACTCATTTAAGATAGCCTGAATTCTTGGGAAATTAAGATTGAAACCGGTTTACAAAGTTACTTGTAACAAAAACAGCATAATGTAAAGTCTGCGCAAATACTTACATTCTCGCGCAGCTGTTTCAGAGTGCCTCGCTGAAGGGAGAAAAATCAAAAGGTTATACAATTAAAATCAAAACAGCGAAGAAGAGGTAGAGACGCTGAAATGAGTGCTGAGCCTGAGATTGCGGCTGGTGCGCGTCATCAGTGAGAGTGGCGCATTATCGCAGCACGCGCTGGACCGCGAGAGCGCACGAGCGCATGTGTAAATGTTCAATTTCGCCTTGAGGGAACTCCAGTAACGGATTTATGATGACCGGTTTGCTCACTGAAACGTTAAAAATGTAGACATTAATCAGAGAAACTTTACATATCGAATGCAGCGCGGGTTAATTGTGTGTGTTGTCGCCGGATTCTTCAGTCTTGTAGCGTTGTAGGTTAGTGCGGTGGATGTGCGCGCGCTGCGCTCCTGCACTGCGTCGCTGCTGTAGCTGAACTCATGAGGAGGAGGAGGAGGAGGAGGAAGAGGAGGATGATCTCTCTCTCTCGCTCTGTACTGCGGTACATCAGTGAGTTCAGAGTGCTGAGTCGGCTTGTTCTCTCTGTGAGAGCTAGGTTCTCATGCTGGGTTCCTCATGACCTGCAGAGGCAGGGATGGATCTCATCGTCCATCAAAACATCAGGACAGATTTCTGGCCGCATCAACGCACTTCACACAATTTGGGCTTCCAGAAGCTGTCAAGTACTGTTTTAAAGAAAAATGCTGCATAATACTTATAACATAATAATGATTAGTTAGATCAAATGTAGCACCAAATCTGTTTATACAACAGTAATGTGTGACATGGGAGAACAAAATCACTCCATTTAAACATGCTTTAGTCCTAATATATATATATATATATAT
>NW_015505401.1:3098896-3105114 GCF_001515645.1 Sinocyclocheilus grahami | reverse complement strand
CATGTTTTTTCTCATATATATATATATATATATATATATATATATATATATATATATATATATATAAGCAGATATTTAAAAAGATGTTTTGGTTTTGGACCTGGGTATGTATAGAGTACCATTAGGCGTAAAAAAAATACTTTTTGTTAAATGATCTAATAAGTTAAATCAAATAAAAATAAAAAACACTTTTGTAAAATATATTTAGCATTTTCCTCACATTGGGACTGAATTTTGCTGATTTTGTTTTTTCATCTGAATATTTATGCAGGTAAAATTAATTTCGGTTTAAACTTTCCATGGTAATATTTATGTTGTTCTGATTAGAATTAAATATGTAGGTTTAAACAATTTGGACTGTTTTTGAGCAATTAGGAGTTATAAAACTCGAAGGAATTTCATAATTTTATATTTTCTCAATTTAAATCAAAAAGGGGTAAATGCAGTAAAAAAAACATGTAATAACATGCTATACTTCAGATTCCCTTAACCATGACAAAGCCCTTTATTACAAAAGGAACTGAAAATAGTGATACAAAATCAACAGAGAAACCTTTACAAGTTATCCAAAAACCACAAGGAAAATTATAGTTGGGTGGCATGAAATAACTAGCAAATAAACACTGAAGCAAAGACTACTATTTGAAGTAGCGTTGTCTGACTTTTTTTTTTTTTTTTGCTTCACCAAATGTTACAGATCAGATGTCACTTTTTAGCGTTTACATGTAAGAAGTATTTTTTGAGTTTTCTTTGTGGTTAGTCTGTTCTGTTGTTCCTCCCTCTAACATTTGTTTAAAACAACTCATTAAATCATTAATTCTTGCTTGTTTAATCATATATGAATTCCGTGTTCATCTCTATCTATTATCCAGGTTGGAAACCTTTCATCAGTTTTATTTGCCTTTGTCCTCCGTCCAGACGCTTCTTATTCCTCTATTTCTTCTCATCATCTTTCTTGCCCTCGGGTGGTTTTGTTCTGTTCTGGGATGCCAGAGAGCCCATGGCACTACGGATGGCTTCGTTGTTGGGGTCGACACCTGGAAGGTTCTCCAGCACACTCTGCAAAAACTCTGGATCCTGCATCACATCATAATCCTCCTCATCCTCCTACAAAACACACAAAAGTTTAAATTGGCACCGTTATGCCCTTGACCTGGACATAGTTGTATGTGATTATAAATGAAACATGTGACAAATTAAAGGCAGTACCTAATTATTATAGTATGGCAAGATCAGAGCGGACCTCATACAGCATTTCATTTAGACAGAAACAAAGACTAAAACTGCCTTGCAACCACTGGCATTTCCTTCTGTACATGCAAATCTAATTACATGTAAAATTCCAGCGTTCTATGTGGTTTTGGCTGTTTCACAATAGCTTCTGAATAATGGGTATGAAGAATATGTAGCTGCTTTCGATTATTCCCACAACATTAAAGTCTGATCTCCTCTCTAAAAGTAGAGAGCTGGGAAACACACCTTGGGAGCTTCACTGTCTGCTGCTGCACCAGTGTCCACATCCATGGCCTCTGAACCACCAAACTCTGTACATAAAGACATTTGTTTGTGTAAAAGAAATAAGTCAAAAGGGAAGACAACTAATTAAGACGATGAAGAATAAGAATTTTTGAAGAGTAGAGAGACAGACCTCCTCCTTGCATGGACATTTGTAGGGCGTACGCGATCTGTTCATCCTCCGTCATGCGGTTGAAATCAGGCAGAACAGGAGCCGCCGATATCTTTAGCAGAGCATTTTCAGACTCTAACAGAAGCACAGAAGACCTCAGGTCATATTAAACAGAATTCCCATGAAACACTGATAATGATAAGAAGAAATGTTTCTTGAGCAAATCAGCATGTTAGAATGATTTCTGAGGAATAACGTGACCCTGAAGACTGCGGTAATGATGCTGAAAATTCAGCTTTGCATCACAGGAATAAATGTGAAATTATTTGAAATTTTAATATTTCACAATATTACTGATTTTACTGTATTTCTGAACATAAGAGATTTCTTTAAATCCCAAAATTCTGAACTACAGTGTATATCACTCCACAAACTTTTTTGCTTTAAGGAACCCCTAGTCTAGGTGTCCAGAAAACCCATCTAGTCTTCAATAATCATCTAAACTCACCGTCTGCAGTGGGTGATGAGACTCCAGCCTCTGCAGCTGAAGCCACTGTTGCCCGGCGAGCCTCCTCCTCCTGCCTCTGTCTCTGCTCCTCCATCGACACACGCAGAGCCTGGAACAAAGACGCATGGAAAAACAGACATTTATCATGTGGAAAATCTTTAGCCAAGAAGTTTGTCCTATAAAACCTGTGTGCTACTCACCAGAGCGAGCTCAGGGTCTGCGCTGGGATCCACTCCAAACTCAAAGTCACTGGCATCCAGGCCCATAATGGTGCCACCCTCACCAGCCATGATAGGAGAGGACAGAAGAGCATCTGCCAGGCTCGGGCCAGGAGGCACCGTTACCAGGTGAGAGCCTACACCCTCTTTTCCATTTAGGGTGTTCACAAACACGGTCAGCTTATCCGTGTTGACTTCCTGCAACGCAAAAGGGCAAAAACTGAATGGTGCGGAGAGTAAAATTACACTAAAAAGTACATTCTGGAGGACTGTGTGATAAATACCTCTTCTCCAAAGTTAATGATGTCAACACTGACTTTTTCCTTCTTCAAACGTTTTGCCATCTTCACCAACTGAGTGAGACAGGTTGGAGGCACAAATGAGCAGGTGATACCATTGTATTGACCTTCTGTAAATATAGACTCAAGATACATTAAGACAAAAATAACTTGCATCTTTCTCCTGGTCCTCCACAGGGCTTCCCACAAAGGCAATGATCTTCATCTTATGGTTCTTTCCCTGTCTGTGTTTCAATGCCAGCTGTGAAACAGAAGGAGCAGAGAGAATGGGAAGCATAACTAAATATTACACAATTTAAATTATATGACATTTTGAAAAAGAAAAAATAAATGGTGGTACACTACCATTAAAATGTTTGGGGTAAGTATGATTTAAAAAAAGAAAAATGTATACTTTAATTCAGCAAGGACACATTAAATTATTCAAAAGTGACAGTGACAGATGGAATAAGTGGAATTAGAGAGAGAGAGTGTGTGTGTGTATATATATATATATATATACAGTGGTGTGAAAAAGTGTTGGCCCCCTTCCTGATTTCTTATTTTTTTGCATCTAATTCCAGTGTGTGTATATATATATACACACACCGGCTCCTATGTTTATGTTCATTTATTTCGCTTTAATAGCAATGAAAAGAACCCATGCATTGCCATTAATGTGAAATTACTGAACCTACACATAGGAGCCTGATAAAAATTATCATTTTAGAAGAAGATTTCAGACGGCACTTATAGAGGCTTTTGCACCTGAACTCTTCTCATATATATATATATATATATATATATACATAAATAAAACGGCAAGCAAGACAATAAATTAAACATTTAAATTTTAAATTACAAATACTGAAATATGCACCCTTCTCTAAAAACATTTCTAACACATTTTAAATTGTACTATTTTCAATCTTTTGAAATAAAACAGTAAAATGTCATATGTAAAAATCCTGTTAAAATGTCCAGTTCCTCACTAGTCCAAAAATGAAGTTGTCAAAATAACTCCAAATTTGCATTAACCTTCCCAGGTTTAATTTAATACCCTTTCACATTCAAATAGGTCATAGCAAAATATGTCCAGATGATATAAGGCTGAAAAGCTACAGTAGCCAAATTCAACACATGAGGCTCAGGCAGAGGGCAGAAAACTGGTCATGTAAATGATAAAGTGTGGACTTTATGGACCAAAACTGAAATATGCATACAAAGCAGATATTAAGAAATAAATACATTCAAGATAATTAAATAAAATAAATAAGTACAAGTTATGATCCAACGGACTCACATGTGCTACTCTGATGCCAGTACAGAAGCTGATGACTCCTCTGGGCTGAACAGCGTGAAGCTTTGACAGGATCCTGCCCGTGTCAGGGGTCAGCGTGGTCAGGACCTCACAGTTACTAAAACACACACACACACACACACAGTGAATCTCCTGTATGTGTCGTCTATAGATTTTGTTACATTTGTACCAGTTAATAAAACAAATAGGCTAAATAAAATCTCCATCCTACTTGGCCAGAGTGATGAGCCCCACGTTGTTCTCGGGGTTACTGCGAGTCTTTGAATGGCAGATGATGTTGACTGCGTCTTGCTGGGCCTGAAGTCTGGTAGGTAAGAAGTCTCCATTGCGCATATACTCACTGTTGTCCACACTAGAAATAATACACTTACACTGTGATGTCCACTCAACAATCCTGTCCAAACATGAAACTGCAAATGATCGAACGAAGCCTAATTCTCCACGCAAGTGTTCTATTGAATATGTCAATATTCACGAGTAAAGCGTTTCAGTACACAAACTGCAAGGATTTGAAATCCTGTCTTGACAGTTTCTTACACAAAAACCTAGATTATCACAAAGGAACTTGACCAAACACATTTATGATTTACACAGAAACTGATTTCATAAAATGACAACCTGACAATCGCTTCCTAACGTGTTCTCTCATAACATGTCAACACAAAGAAGCTGTTTACAGGATCAATGTTCCATCATGACTAAGGAAAACTGCACAACTGTCCTTTTGCTCAACGTGACCGTTCTCTAACCCCCAATAAACATAATTTCCCACATAATTGAATCGTAATTCAAATAAATCACGTTTGTCAAACTATATCTGATGTTTGAAGAATATAAAGTATTTTTTCTTACCAAACCATGGTACTTTCAAGCACCATCTTGACAATTTTCTGTCGCTCTACGTGACGTAAGCACGTATGTGAACGATCATTGGTTAAAGTAGAACGGTAGGAATTATGGGAAACGTAGTTTATAATGTCTGGTTCTGAACGAATTTTCTATTTGTTTCTCAACTAACTTTTGTAAAGCCTGTATTCATTTCAGATAAAGGTTTTTATTTCACTTATATTTGCAGTGTATGTCTGGTGTAAGTTTATTTTAATTCTGAACGAGGAAGAAAAAAAATTATAATCACAAATATAGGGGAAAACAATGGTTTGGAAAATATTTTATTCTTTTTAAATCAGAAAGACAATGTGAAAAAACAACATCACCACATCACTGAAAGATGGTTGGAGAAACAGGCTGCAAACACCGCACAAAAAAAAAAGGCATTTCCGTGACTTGCTTATATACATATAAGTTTTATACAGGCCCGGTAAAAAATATAGACCTCAAAGCACTTACGGTTGTCAGTCATTGTTTCCGACACCGCCAAACATTCACATGTAGAAAAGCTGAGGAACAGCTTTCACAGATTTATAACGAATAGGAATATTTATCATGGACATACCCTAAACACATAAAATACAAAAATGGATTATATTGTCAACATCTTCCCTCTGACCTCAAATAAAATGCATACTACTTAGATAACAGAAACGGCGTTCTGCCAGATTACATAAGAAACAGCATCTTCGTTACTTAACTGCTCATCTAAGTATTCGGCTCCGGTGCTGAAGAAGAGGACAGAACATATTAACATTTTGTCATTATATACACACCCTAAAGAAGTTCTGGGGTCGGTAAGATTTTCATGTTTTTGAAAGAAGTCTCCGATTTATTTGATCAAAAACACAGTAAAAACATTCATATTACTGCAATAAAAATAAAGTAAATTGTGACAAAGTATACCCAAAAATTCTTCATACAGTGGACTACTAGCAAAACTGATACAAATTTAGGACCAAAAAAATGAAGTTGAGGTTTTCATGAAGCTGGATGACAGCATGCCCAGGAGACTATATGCTGTCATTAAGGCTAAGGCTTGCCCGACTAAGTAATGTAAGTCCTATAAAGTGACACAATCGCTTTATTTCACGTACAATTAATTTTGGATTGTTGATGTGCTCTTCGAACGTGCATCGATCAACGTTTATGTCTGAATAAAAAATCTATTAATTATATCAAACAATTGTGGATATGGATCACTGATGCGTGAAATTATGGATATGGATCACTTTTGAAGCTTGTAAGTTTTGGTGGAATTTCTGACTCTCTTTCGAGCTCTCAAATTTCAAAAATATCTTCAGTTGTGTTTGGAAGATGTACGAATGTTTTCGGATCAACATGAGAGTGTGTAATTGATGACTGAATTTGAATTTTT
>NW_015505401.1:3094732-3098886 GCF_001515645.1 Sinocyclocheilus grahami | reverse complement strand
AAAAAAAAAGGCATTTCCGTGACTTGCTTATATACATATAAGTTTTATACAGGCCCGGTAAAAAATATAGACCTCAAAGCACTTACGGTTGTCAGTCATTGTTTCCGACACCGCCAAACATTCACATGTAGAAAAGCTGAGGAACAGCTTTCACAGATTTATAACGAATAGGAATATTTATCATGGACATACCCTAAACACATAAAATACAAAAATGGATTATATTGTCAACATCTTCCCTCTGACCTCAAATAAAATGCATACTACTTAGATAACAGAAACGGCGTTCTGCCAGATTACATAATACATACAATCATCTACGGTACATAGAGAGAATTCAAAATCCATACAGGTCCACAAAGTAAAAAATAAATACAATAACTGAAATACATTGGCAGAAACGTTCATATTGCAGTAGGTTGGTTGTCTGTTTAGTGTCTACTTTGCCAGCATTTAATCTGGTGTGCACAACTGATGTGTCTGTTGTGCAAATATCTGTTTCTCTGTTTTAATACAAACACTGGACAAAGCATATGAAAAAGCGGTCTCTATTTGACTGCTCACATTGCATTCACAATTTAACTTTCATATTCATTACATTTGTATTATTTCCAGACCAAAAGATTCCCTTTTGGGATGTTGAAGTCAAGATGTTAAGATGTTTTAGTGTGGTTTAGAGGAGCGGAACATCATTCTTACCCATAATAATAGAAAAATTAATCAGTACTGAGTGTTGGTCAGAGAAAAGCAGTGATTGTTGTCTTGAGTCCATAAACACAAATTAATAAATAATAAACCCCCACACAGAAGCAGAAATGAGAGTGAGGCCTAAATTGTGAAGAGTAAATTAAAAAAAACTATATCAACTTTATACCGTGTGCTTAGAGACTCCTGAGCTTCCAGAAAACTACCCCACAAGCCAACTGTGAAACGAAGCCACTGAGAGCTGATCAAAGATCAGTTTTTGAGTTATACATTTTAGAACCTCCAATCTAAAAGGTCCATTAAAAAGATCAGATAAAAGCACCACATTGGAAAATGAAATGAATATGAACACTGTGTGCAAGGTTTTATAAAAGTAACATCATTATAGACCCAATAACTTTGAACAGAGAGGGGATAGAAATTGACTATAAAAGGTAAAAATGTTAATCAGGGCATTGTTAATCATACTGTACTGTAGCTCTCTGGAGTTAAATGTTAATATAGGTATTTTCCGACATTCACAAATGATTAAAGTTTAGAAATAATGTCAAAAACCTGCAGTGTGACCCAAAAAAGAAAACATGCCAGGAAAATAGCAAATTGCACATATTTGATTTTAAAATCAGTGCCAAAACCGACGTTGATACAAATCCTTAAACCTCGATCTACTTTCAAATTACAAACTGTAAGTTTAGATCTAGTTTTTAGTGATATTAGCTTGTTGTGGGGTAGATTTTTCTAGATTAAACTTCAGTTCTGTGCAGCATTAAGGTGCATTATAAAAATGTTCTGTAACATGATTTAATGTGTAACATCTGACAAAGACTTGAAAAAGTTGCTGAAATGCTTCAAAACAAAAGAGCAAGACAAAACAAAATTAACTTCACGATACCCACTAACCCAAACCCTGTAACTTCTGTCCACAGGTACACATTTTTAACAAACATTTAAAAACGATTTGAATATGCATAAATACTGCATCCACTGTGAAGCTGTATAGAAAAGTTCTTCAATACAGTCTTGTGAAAGACTGACAATGTACTTCCTTTGCATATTCTATCTGCATTTTCTTCAGGTCTGCAAAAGCAAATCCTCTGCAAAAGATCACATCGGTCCCAAACCTGCATGATGCGGTTCACCGACTGTTTTATTTGGGACAACACAATACTGTTCAAGACTACAGTCAGCCCTTCATCTAAATACTTCAAGACTGCGGTATCAGTCTCAGATCTGTGTGTAACAGAAGCATCCAACCCTGACATCAGCTCAGACTATTGTTTGAGTGACAGCCAAAGAGAAACTGTAAGTAATGCCTGTCAAATGATAGATCCATTAAAACCCATTTCCTCTGTTAAATGTTATGAGCCAAATGGAAGCAATAAAAGAAAGGCAGCTTCATTGAGAGCTTTTATTGAGCCGAAGGCTCTTCGGGTTTTCTTTCCAGCTCCTCTATAAACTAGTGTTCACATGTGCCCTAGTAAAGCCCATTAGTGTCCATTTCTTTCTTTTTTCTTCTTCACTTAGATTATTTAATCTCAGGGCGAGTCTAAAAGTACAACTGTATTAAAGAACAGTTGCATGGTTATAAAGGATTTTACATCCTGTCAGTTGGAAATTAGCAATGAATGACTTTATGATTTTGCATCCATCGACAGTACAAACAGTTAGAAGAATATAAATTCAGTTTACATTCCTTAAATTCAAATTGCTTCAGTCTTGCCTAAACACCACATCGTGTATAATGATAGAAAATGCTTGGGATTTTATGAGAGGGCCAGTAAAAAACTAGACCAAACATGCATTGTGTAACAAAATCATCTGTGATGGGTAGATCTGAAATGATTTTTCGATGTTGGCCCAAGTGTTTGGAGGCCATGTAATTTCTGTATCCAGCAGAAATGAGTGTTTTTATATCAACGCGTTGCTCTCAATAGCTGCATTAAGGCAGATGATTGGAAGACGTCATGGAACATCAATCATTCAAGTCAGACTACTCGCATGTTAGCTGCTATGCCACAAGAGCACATTAGTAGCGTTTTAAAAACGTACAGGAACACAGAATGAATATTTACAGAACTATATACACAAACACAGCACACAAATATTAGGGGACCCTTGGCATGGCAGCAATATGTGCACTGAAAAGAGAGAATATGGCATGCAAGCAACCTTGACAGTTGATTGGTCCAGTATGGAGGAGTATGGGCAGTGGAAGAAAAAATTTAATTCAAAAGACAGATGCACAGAGATTCAAAAGCAAACCAAGCATCTGAATTAAATGAGAGAAAAATCTAAATCTACTTGAAAGAAGGCAATCGTAAAGCAACTAACCATGAAATACTAAGCCTGGATGTGGGATATTTTAAATATACAAAGCTATTTTATCTGTAACATTCAAATGTATTTACTTTTTACAAAGTGAGAATCATTTTTGGTCTTTTTTTTGTTGTTGTTGCTCTTAGGGCGCATGCTGTCTTAAACACAGAAAGAGCTGGAAAACTCACCAATGAGATGCTCTCATCAGATTTACTCCAAAAAAAAAGTTATAACAAAACTAACCTTCATATATGTATATACAGAAGCCACTGAGAAATATAAGTTGTCTGCTTATCTCTGACACACACTCCGTCACAGCATAATGCCTTTTGAGATAAGTGTACCAGAGAGCTAGCATCTATTAGTCCGAGTAACATCAGTTCAGAGAGAATCAAAAAGTTTAAAGGCCTAAACTAAAGAGTTTGTGCATCCTGCGTGCTCTGTTTTAAATGTTTAAGAGCGAACAAAGGCTGTAAAGAGTGTGACTGAGATACTAACATCCCTTTTCGAATAATTTTGTTGTTAAAATTGGTTTTAGCAGCATTTCCTGTGCAAGAGAAAGAGCCACTAAAACTCCTCGCTCAGTGGCTTTCCTTCATTCTTTCAGTCTCTCACTCACTTTTAAAACATATTTCATTGTGCTGAGGACCTGAAGTTCTTTCCGAAGCTCCCATTCAGAGGAAACCCCCATCATACCAGCGCTCAGAAGCACCCCTCATCTCTTTCGAGGTTCTCTTGTTTAAATCCTCTGCTCTTCTCTACTCTCATCAGTCATCAGTCGTCGCTCTGCTCTTACTGTGAGAAGAAAAAAAAAGCATTTGCGCTTTAATAAAACAATTTTGGGATCAGAATGAAAATATTTTAGGTACATATGTAAATTTGTTCATTTAAAACTTACAAAACAAATGTCAGTTTCTGGGATGATGTATTTGAGAGAAACAGCATCTTCGTTACTTAACTGCTCATCTAAGTATTCGGCTCCGGTGCTGAAGAAGAAGACAGAACATATTAACATTTTGTCATTATATACACACCCTAAAGAAGTTCTGGGGTCGGTAAGATTTTCATGTTTTTGAAAGAAGTCTCCAATTTATTTGATCAAAAACACAGTAAAAACATTCATATTACTGCAA
>NW_015505401.1:3091165-3094722 GCF_001515645.1 Sinocyclocheilus grahami | reverse complement strand
TTTAATGCATCCTTGCTGAATAAAAGTATTAATTTCTTTAAAAAGAATGTCCCTATAACAGTTTAATCATGAGAGGTGGTGAGATGAGAAGTGTGTGTTCAGTTTTACCTGTGAGGGGCGCTGCTGTCCGGCTCAACGACTGCAGATTTGTGCACCTCCACCCCTACTGACCTGTTCATGAGGCCGTGCCATAGACAGAACAAGAGAAGAAAGACTGCAATAAACTACACAGAAACAGAGAAACCGTGACAGATTAAGATGATGTGTGGAGGTACCTTTGAGGAGGTGAAGATGATGTGATTCCTGTGCTGCCAGGTAAGGAGTTGGGCAGATTTGTTGCGGCAAACTCACTGGAGCTTCCAGCCAAAGGATCAGTTTGTGGAAGCAGGTCTGGTCTGCCCGACTGCATGCCTGAGAACAACAATCACACAGGGAGTTATGATTTGATTTATGCTCCAAAGAAAGTACACGATAAAAGCCGATTCACAGTACATCTGAAACACAGACGAAAGTCATACACAAGAATATTTGAAAACAATGGATCTCTCTCAACTCATCAAATAAATTCACGATGTTTTACAGTGATGTCTTTAAAGGTGCAGTGTGTACATTTTAGTGGCATCTAGTAGTGAGGTTGCGAATTGCAATCAACGGCTTAGTCCCCCCCCCCTAAAAAAGATATAAATTGCCCAATCTAAGGTAATAAAAACATAACGGTTCATCAAGTAAGATCTTTATACACCTCTGAAAACATAGTTATGAATATTATATTGCATTTCTGTCAATAGATCGAAGTAAATATTACACATTACACCTTTAAAGAATGAAGAAAATTCAAAACCAGGGATGATGTAAATAGTCTGGGTTGCATTACTCACCACTCTCTCCTTCTGCATCGGTCTGGTTAAGGTGAGTATGGTACACCAGTCTGGCGTCAGCTACTGTCTGTCCACCGGGCGCAGAAGCAGAGCTTCCCATCGGAAGCCGTCTCACAACACTCGAACAGCCACTTCGACTCTTCTTTGAGGGAGATGATTTTACTGGGAACGAAGAGAGGGTTTGGATGATGACACCACAAAAATATTAAAAGCTCAATGTCTAAAAACTAGGTCTGTCAATTTAACACGTTAACTTAATTCAAATATTTTAACACTGTTAACGCACTAGCCCCCAAGAGAGCCATTTACTTACCTTTAAAGAATGAAGAAAATTCAAAACCAGGGATGATGTAAATAGTCTGGGTTGCATTACTCACCACTCTCTCCTTCTGCATCGGTCTGGTTAAGGTGAGTATGGTACACCAGTCTGGCGTCAGCTACTGTCTGTCCACCGGGCGCAGAAGCAGAGCTTCCCATCGGAAGCCGTCTCACAACACTCGAACAGCCACTTCGACTCTTCTTTGAGGGAGATGATTTTACTGGGAACGAAGAGAGGGTTTGGATGATGACACCACAAAAATATTAAAAGCTCAATGTCTAAAAAACTAGGTCTGTCAATTTAACACGTTAACTTAATTCAAATATTTTAACACCGTTAACGCACTAGCCCCCAAGAGAGCCATTTACTTCATTCCTGAATGAATCAGCCATTTGAATGAATCAAATGAAGACATTTACCGCCACCTGCTGGCAGATTTAGTTCCTTATTTAGAGTATCATTTCATTAAAGGCAAGGTTTGTCTGGGTTTGTGATGTCACAAACCTGGGAAGTAACTCATTGTAGTCCCTACGAGCCGTTTTTGTAGGCATTAAACTGCCAGAATTTCAAAAGGCAATATCTTCGTCATTGAACTTTCAGCTCCGTAACTTTGCATATATTGTTTATGTTCAAACAGCAACATTACACACTAACTAACATTAAAAAAGTGAAATCGCAACCAACCACCCTTTAAAAAATACATAATAATAATAATAATAATAAAAATAAAAACATTAAAGGAATAGTTCACCCAAGAAATGTAAATTCTGTCATCATTTACTCACCCTCATGTCGTTTCAAACCTTTCTTTTGTGGAACATAAAAGAAGGTATTTTGAAGACTGTTGGTAACAAAGCTGTTTTGGATACCAATGGCTTTCATTGTATGAACAAAAATACTGAGATGTTTTCTCGGTAATGATCTTCTTTTATGTTCCATAGTTTATGTTAGGCCGTTGTAACTTAAATGTTTATGTGTAATAAATTTTGTGTTGAATCAAAATATTTCTTTCTAAAGCTACAATTTGTAATGGCTACTTGATACTTTCACATTTAACACAAAAATAGCTTTAAATAATCTTTTGTGGGTATTTTCACAGTCAAATGTATTTTGTGATCAATTCGATTAATTAATCGACACATCATGTAATTAATTAGATTAAAAATTTTAATCAACTGACAGCCCTACAAAAAACGTAAAGGTCGGTTAAATAAAAAATGAAAAATGTTATTTACTCACCCTCATGTCGTTTCAAACCCATAAGACTTTTGATCGTCTTCAAAACACAAGTAAAGGTTTTTTTTTATGTAACCTGAGAGATTTCTGTCCCTCCCACCAAAACTTTTAAGAAGGGATGCACCGATACCGATACTGGTATCGGGCCCGATACGGAGCTCCTGTACGCCTACTCGCACTCGTTAAAATGCCCCGATACCAAACGCCGATACCACACAACATGTGTTAAGTGCCATATTCAGACAATGAAACACAGACAACAGAACAACAGACAGCAGAATGGAGTTATTAGAGATTAAGGATGTCTACAAAGTATATGTATGCAATTAATGTAATGTTAAACATTCAGTATTGACTGTATAGCTGATGTGCGTGAGCTGATGAGCAAAGCACGCTGAGTGGATTGAGCGCGCGGCGACGCAGATGCGCGAGCTTGTCGAGTAAATATACCTTTCTCACAGACATCACTGGAAAGTTTGTAGTTCGGTCGGATACGTCAAAAACAAGTAAGTAAAACAATGCACAAGTTACTTAATGGTAGAGAGAGAGAGAGAGAGAGAGCGAGCGCACACACTTCTGTTGTGTGATCTTTGATGTTCACTCACTAAGCACATGCATCATTTGGATTAAAACTAAATCGTAAAAATAAGACTATTTATAGGGGCATTCACTAATTATTTTTAACCTTAGAAGCAAAAAATGAACAGTGAAAGTAACAAAAACTTGTAAAATATATTTTGATGGGCATAATTAAGTGTGAAAATAACCAAAGGATATACAGTCAAACCAAAAATTATTCAGACCAGATATAATTTTTTTATATTTTTTTACTAGTGGGTGCAGGACACTATAGTTCATTTATGTAAATGAGGATAGAAAAATAAAGTAAATTGTGACAAAGTATACCCAAAAATTCTTCATACAGTGGACTACTAGCAAAACTGATACAAATTTAGGACCAAAAATTATTCAGACAGAGTCTGGGAAGAAAAAAAAAATGAAGTTGAGGTTTTCATGAAGCTGGATGACAGCATGCCCAGGAGACTACAGGCTGTCATTAAGGCTAAGGGTTGCCCGACTAAGTATTGATAGTTGTGTAAATACTGTCATACTAACAGCTGTCT
>NW_015505401.1:3084442-3091121 GCF_001515645.1 Sinocyclocheilus grahami | reverse complement strand
GGCGAGTACTGGAAAAAGTGGTATCGGTGCATCCCTACTTTTAAGGTTCAAAATGTTCATAAAGACATCATAAATGTAAGTCCTATAAAGTGACACAATCGCTTTATTTCACGTACAATTAATTTTGGATTGTTGATGTGCTCTTCGAACGTGCATCGATCAACGTTTATGTCTGAATAAAAAATCTATTAATTATATCAAACAATTGTGGATATGGATCACTGATGCGTGAAATTATGGATATGGATCACTTTTGAAGCTTGTAAGTTTTGGTGGAATTTCTGACTCTCTTTCGAGCTCTCAAATTTCAAAAATATCTTCAGTTGTGTTTGGAAGATGAACGAATGTTTTTGGATCAACATGAGAGTGTGTAATTGATGACTGAATTTGAATTTTTGGGTGAACTATCCCTCGCTGGAAAAGCTGACGTTTTATGAACTTACGTGCTTTCTTAAAAACTGTGTTGCACATGAAACGCTGGAATCGCTCAGCATAGAATCCAGGCCGATGTACAGAGACTGTGTCCTACAACGTAAATGAGAGAAATGCCATTTATCTCATATGGTAGCAAATAAGTGCAAAATAACTAATGTTTGCTTTTTACCCCATCGTGAACCAAGGCCTTCCAGGAATGCTCGATTTTTTTAATAAATCTGAAGGAAGAACAAAAGGAGAGATATTAATGATGGTCACAAACCTGTAAACATGCACACTCAACTGTTGACTGCGAGTAGTCACCTGTATGACTGTAATATGTCGATGATCCCAATATAAATCAGTGTTCTCTCTCCTTTACCGTTGCGTGCAGGGATTCCTCCCCATCTACAGACAGAACATGAAATTGGATGTGTTAAATATGACTACCATATACTGCAGGCAAATGAAGAAAACATACAAGGGATTAAACAGTTAGAAAGTTAAAGCAGACAGAATAGGTATACAGAAGAACTGCATGGTTCCATCGAAAATCAAACAAAAACATAAGTGGGTGGAAAAAAATAAGATGTTGACTAACTGGTCTTCTGTTTCCAGGGCTCCTTTTCCTTTGGCCTCTCCCTGTATGGACTCCATCGCGGTGCTGTAGAGAGCTTTCTGAGCCTGTGGCCTCCGGTGGTCTGGTGTCACGGCCCCCTCGGACCCCCCGCCCTCTACTACCCCTGCTCGCTCACGACATGCCTGATCTACATTATGGATCCCCGCCAACAGACTGTAGTCCATAATCTTAAAGCTCTGCAGCAGCTGTCAAGTACAGAGACGGATCAGCAAAAAATACCTTGCATTTGACAAAATTAATTTGTACAAATTTGCCCCAAAATGGTTTAAATGGTTATTAATTAATTAAGGACACACGATGCATCTGTTTAAACTACTGCAGCCGAATAGATTCAAAATGTTGAATTCAAAAAATAACATATAGTACAAAATCTAGTTTAAAAGAGTTTCATTTATATGCCCCAATTACACTATACATAGTAATAAAATGCAACATTTAACTTTTATATGTTACTAATGAGGTTTGCATGAAGCTGGGTGACAGCATGCCCAGGAGACTACAGTCTGTCATTAAGGCTAAGGGTTGCCCGTCTAAGTATTGATAGTTGTGTAAATACTGTCATACTAACAGCTGTCTAATTTTTTGGTTGATTGTAATCCATTAGGCTACATACCTTTCTATCAAATTTATCTAACATTATCAAGCTGAATTTGTTCCGACTCAGTTTAACTCTAAATTCTTGTTATATTTTATTACCATTTTCTAAACTATAGCAAATAAACTGTGATAATGTGAGAAATGTTGAAGGTGTCTGAATAAATTTTGGTTTGACTATTTGATAAATGAAGTCAACCAACTAACATTATACATACTCTTTTGGTTTCTGTACCCAATATTTAAAAAATGTACAAATGCAATAAAATATTGGTATCGGTACTCGGTATCGGCAAGTACCAAAAATAAAAGTATCGTATCAGGCGAGTACTGGAAAAAGTGGTATCGGTGCATCCCTACTTTTAAGGTTCAAAATGTTCATAAAGACATCATAAATGTAAGTCCTATAAAGTGACACAATCGCTTTATTTCATGTACAATTAATTTTGGGTTGTTGATGTGCTCTTCAAACGTGCATCGATCAACGTTTATGTCTGAATAAAAAAATCTATTAATTATATCAAACAATTGTGGATATGGATCACTGACGCGTGAAATTATTGATATGGATCACTTTTGAAGCTTGAAAGTTTTGGTGGAATTTCTGACTCTCTTTCGAGCTCTCAAATTTCAAAAATATCTTCAGTTGTGTTTGGAAGATGAACGAATGTTTTTGGATCAACATGAGAGTGTGTAATTGATGACTGAATTTGAATTTTTGGGTGAACTATCCCTCGCTGGAAAAGCTGACGTTTTATGAACTTACGTGCTTTCTTAAAAACTGTGTTGCACATGAAACGCTGGAATCGCTCAGCATAGAATCCAGGCCGATGTACAGAGACTGTGTCCTACAACGTAAATGAGAGAAATGCCATTTATCTCATATGGTAGCAAATAAGTGCAAAATAACTAATGTTTGCTTTTTACCCCATCGTGAACCAAGGCCTTCCAGGAATGCTCGATTTTTTTAATAAATCTGAAGGAAGAACAAAAGGAGAGATATTAATGATGGTCACAAACCTGTAAACATGCACACTCAACTGTTGACTGCGAGTAGTCACCTGTATGACTGTAATATGTCGATGATCCCAATATAAATCAGTGTTCTCTCTCCTTTACCGTTGCGTGCAGGGATTCCTCCCCATCTACAGACAGAACATGAAATTGGATGTGTTAAATATGACTACCATATACTGCAGGCAAATGAAGAAAACATACAAGGGATTAAACAGTTAGAAAGTTAAAGCAGACAGAATAGGTATACAGAAGAACTGCATGGTTCCATCGAAAATCAAACAAAAACATAAGTGGGTGGAAAAAAATAAGATGTTGACTAACTGGTCTTCTGTTTCCAGGGCTCCTTTTCCTTTGGCCTCTCCCTGTATGGACTCCATCGCGGTGCTGTAGAGAGCTTTCTGAGCCTGTGGCCTCCGGTGGTCTGGTGTCACGGCCCCCTCGGACCCCCCGCCCTCTACTACCCCTGCTCGCTCACGACATGCCTGATCTACATTATGGATCCCCGCCAACAGACTGTAGTCCATAATCTTAAAGCTCTGCAGCAGCTGTCAAGTACAGAGACGGATCAGCAAAAAATACCTTGCATTTGACAAAATTAATTTGTACAAATTTGCCCCAAAATGGTTTAAATGGTTAATTAATTAAGGACACACGATGCATCTGTTTAAACTACTGCAGCCGAATAGATTCAAAATGTTGAATTCAAAAAATAACATATAGTACAAAATCTAGTTTAAAAGAGTTTCATTTATATGCCCCAATTACACTATACATAGTAATAAAATGCAACATTTAACTTTTATATGTTACTAATAAAACTATTTAATACATTAGAAAAGGATGAAGAACAAATAGAGATCACAAAATTGGTCTAAGCAAGTCTTTCGCATACTTAACAGTCAAACAAAGTGCAATAAAATCACTGCAACTTATGATTTAAGCCATCATCAAAATCACACTACCGTTCAAAGGTTTACAGTAAGAAAGATTGTTTTCTTTTAAAGAAATTAATACTTTTATTCAGCAAGGACACATTAAATTGATCACAGTAAAGACATGTACAATGTTTCAAAGACTTGATTTCAAATAAATACTGTTCTTTCTTTTCATCAAAGGATCCTTAGTTTCCACAAAAATATTAAGCTGTACAACAGTTTTAAACTGTGACAGTAATAAGAAATGTCTCTTGAGCAAATCAGCATATTAGAATGATTTCTGAAGAATCATGTGACACTGAAGACTGGAGTAATGATGCTGCTGAAAATGTAGCCATCATAGGAATAATTTGCATTTTAAAATATATTAAATTAAATAACAGTTACTGTTTTTAATTCATATTCACAGCCTTTATAGACCAAAAAAATTTGAATGGTATATTGTGAATATTCACTATACATTGCACTAATCAACATCATACTAATCGTGGATTCTGCATTTCAAACTAGCATGCAATAACACTCAAACACAAGCATGCATGCTCACCAGGCAGTCCCGCTGGATGGTTTTGGAGAGGGCGTTGTAGTTGTCTGGTTCTAGCTGGATGCCCTCGGGCATATCCTGGATGAAATCCAGATCTTTGTGTGTGGGGACCCTCTTCTCTCTCTCTTTAGGGGAGGCACGCCGCTTGCACGTGGAGCCCTTCAGGTCGTATTTGAGGTGCATAGGCACACTGCGGGGCAACAGGTTATTCATTACAACGATACGGATGTTCTTTCCACCCGCCTGCACGCAATACAAGCCGTAAAACTTCGGGAGCAGTGTTCTCTTGTTCTGATTCAGATTCTGAGGAGAGAAGGAGAAGAGAATAGAAAGA
This sequence comes from Sinocyclocheilus grahami, assembly GCF_001515645.1. Lineage (NCBI taxonomy): Eukaryota > Metazoa > Chordata > Actinopteri > Cypriniformes > Cyprinidae > Sinocyclocheilus > Sinocyclocheilus grahami. Next base: position 3,086,643 of record NW_015505401.1, on the reverse strand, counting down.
CAAATTCTGTAATAACAATTTGGGCCTCAATGGTTGCTACAATTTGATTTAAAATGTTTTATGTTTCTGATTGAGATTAAAAAGAACTCATTCTAGACAGAAGTATCTAAAGTACATGCACACGAGTGAGTAAAACTCACCATGAAGTACCCGGGCAGTAGCTTCTGCAGGAACTCGGCCTCTTTGTGCTGCACTGTTTTAATAATAAACTCATCATCGCTTGTCACATAAAATATCGATCCACTCGCTCCAGGGTTGGACAATTCGATCAAAGGATCATTACACAGAGAGTACTGCAGACAGAAAGAAACCACAAAAACACATCAGGGGTGTCCCAGTCCCTTAGGAGAATGAAGAAATAAAATCACATGTTAAATGGATAAATCATTTTTTGCACTTTTCTCTAGTCTTGCGTGTCACATGATCCTTCAGAAATCATACCAATATGCTGATTTGATGCTCAAGAAACATTTCTTATGATCACAGTTGAAAATGGTTGTGCTGCTAACTTGTGTAGCGGTTTTTTTACTGCCACTTTTGATCAATTTAATGTGTTCTTGCTGAATAAAAGTATTAATTTCTTTAAAAAATATAGCTTACTGACTTTTAAACGTGTGTATATATAGAGAGAGTGCACAAAAATGATTAATCCACTTAACCTTCATCATTTTCTGAGTTCAACAATATCAGCAATACATATTGAAATATTATTAAATGTATATTCATACCGTAATCTTTATATAAAGATTTATTCGACTTTTATATAAATTTTTGAACGGGTCAGTAAACTTATTGTATGAGTTTATTCTCAAACCACCAGTTTATAAACTGTCTTTATAAAACGGATAGTTCCGGTCCTTGATTCTGATTCTTTGTTGCAACCACAACTGTTTCTGAGGAACTACATTGTTTGGTGGAAGAATACTGTTTTTATCTATATCATTACACTTCATTTGCTCCGTTTTATTTTGTGAAACCTAACTACGTATATGGAATAACCGTTTTATAAAAGCAATAAGCCCCGTGAAGCCATGGTTTACAGTGAATTTTTAACAGCTAAGGGGTTTTAGGCACACAGCTTCACGTCGTACCTAACAACGCCCCATAGCTGTTATAAATTCACTGTAAACCAAGGCTTCTTGGAGCTTATTGCTTTATTATATGAGACCTCAAGATGCGAGTGTGCTTGTGGTTCAGCTAACCAGATAATCGTCAGGTCGAATGCCAAAGAGTTCTCTGAAATATCGGAAGGCGATGGGGGCGTAGGTCTTAAACCTGAAGTCACCGTGGTGATGCGCTGGGGTCAGATTACTTCCTTCACTGCAGGAGGAAAAAACAGGGACAGGGTTATGAGTTTCTGTTTTATTAAAAATGTTATTTATTTATATAAACCCTGGCAGGCTGCCCATTATTCAATTTGAAAGTTTGAATGGCCAAAGACTCTGATATGGTTGGCATCTCACTCTTTATAGACACAAAGACTTAACAACAGTCAGCACACCAATTTAAATCTATTTAAATGTCCATAAATATTCAAATATATTTACAGAACATGGTTGAGTATTTCTGGGAAATATATACGCAGGTGAGATATGTTTTCGTACACACCTGGGGAAGAAGATGCTCTCTACTACATAGAAGTCCTGCATGAGAACGTCTCTCTCTGCTTTCTGACTGAGGCTGCCCACAGTGTGTGTGATACCCAGCTGGATGGCACCTTTGAGGGCGGATGAGGTCGTCTACAGGCAAATAAAGAGCACACGTGAGAGAATGCGTGAGAAATAAGTGCAAACAGAGAGGACAGACGGGAAACACTAGATACGCATCACAATGATTGTTTTAAATAACCTACAAATGAGCTGTTATGTAGGTGCTGTGGGAAGATAATGCATTTATAATAAAACCGTAATTTCCAGTAAAACAAATGCTGGAATGTGTCATTATTAGTGAGTGGGAGATATAGTTACAAAAAAGTTCTTGATATTTTCCACTCTTAACAATATTCAATGTGTGTTTATTCCAAATATTTAATCCAACAACTAAAATCCTATAAAAAATATAAAAGCATTTCAGTTTTACAGACTAAATCAACAAAAGCAAAAAATATATTTTATGTTTAATTTATGCACAAAAATGTAAATGCATAGCAAAATACAACATTTTTAAAAAAATCACTCTTAAAAAGTGATATATATATATAT
>NW_015505401.1:3081147-3084187 GCF_001515645.1 Sinocyclocheilus grahami | reverse complement strand
ATATATATATATATATATATATATATATATATATATATATATATACAGTATATATATTCAAATGTGCAAGAAATCCTACATAAAATGATTATATATCCTAACCTGTTTTTAAATAATAATGCATTTGGAAAAAAACTAAACTGTAATACAACACAGATTCAAACCAAGTCAAGTGCTCGACAATCCTGATAATCGCCTTTCATCCTGTGTACCACTTCTATGATATTTACATGGCTTCTAGCAACAAAAAAATAAAAAAGCCACGATTTCCACACAATTTTTCACTTAAACACAACAAATAAAAATAATATTGAATATTTGTGTGTGCATCAATTTAACAATACATATCAATCAGCAGCGATATTTACCAGATATGTAATACAGATTATAATTTCCTAATTCATAGAATATAAAAAACAAAATTAAAGCAATATGAATCACTGAGTCACAGTGATTTAAACAGACCATTTCGTAGGTCCATGAAAAGGAATCAAACTTATCAACTTCAAAACTGTTTTTGCTACTAAAGTTTAAATAAGAGACTGAAATAGATATTAAAGCTTTTATTATAAGGATGCATCACAAAACTACTCTATAAAAAAAACTCTCTGTCCAGGAAATGTAATGGGCAAATAGAAAGTACCTTAAAACCCCCGTGATATTCATTTTACATCATCATCAACATTTCAGAATGTATCATTATAATCTCTTTTTCCTTTCCAACTCCACCCTTTGGTCTATTCCTCTTTTTTTTTTTTATAGGTTCCTGTTTTTTTTTTTTATGTTTCCTTCTCTTGCCCTTCCTATGTTATCAGATGACAAATCTAACTGCAAGATGACCTTTTTGTAAGTTGTTTCTCCTGTGGGGTCAACTCCTCGGTGACCAATGGTCTTCTTCATACTCTGAGATGATCCCGGCCCCTATTTAGAGAGACAAAGACACAAATGAGTGACAGAGAAAAAAGGGGAACAGATAAAAAAAAAAAAACATATGGTTTCATGTTAATACAGGGGATTCAAGAGGCTTCAACTCTGTCAAGGTTTAACTTTCTGTTTGTCAGGTGTTTCCTTGAGTCAAACACAGTCACACACATTCCTGTCCGTCTGTTCATCCTCTCACTGCCTTGATACATGTGAATCTTCAATTGACAATGAGAGCTGTGTGTGTGTGTGTGTGTCTGTGTGTGTGTTTCTAACTGTGTCAATATTTGCCCTGTTCGAGATCCTTCTCACATGACTGTTTGATCAACACAGAAACAGTAAGTCAAGCTTACTTCAGCCTGCAGGGCTCATGTGTTCACATTCCTCTACCAATGTCCAGCAACTAAAATACACTCAGACATGGATGAAACTGTGGACACTGAGCTGAGATTTTTACAAGTGCTTGGCTAACAGATCAGAAACTGAGATGAGAAAACAAGGGAAGGTGAAAATGTTTGCATGACGCACTGAATCCCTGAGTGCAGAAACCAGTGAGAACCTGACATCTGTTTAGCGATAACGCAAGAGCCTGTGCTACATTGTGCATAAATTCATGACTAAAGTGAAATGTTAACCATTCAGAGATCACTATATTTACTAAACAGCATGGCCTTTTCACTTATAAAATGGTCACTAAACTGGCAAAAATAAACACCAATAATGAATTAACATAAAATTGATGCTAAAGCCGACTACGTTAAGAGCTAACTTTAAAATATTTATATAATCTTGCTACTGAATTGCCATCGCTGACTGCATGCAAAAACTATATTATTGGGTATAATTCCAGAACAAATAATTATGAGTAAGTTCTTTTAATGAATCTACAAAAGATTCCTGATTCCTGAATCCAGAAAAAACCTTGCTATGTGTACTGCGTTAGGCTAACCGAGACTTGTCATTTGCACTTACATTGTTGCTCTTTTGTTAGTTTTGATAGCTTCTATTGTCCTCTTTGGATAAAAGTGTCTGCTAAATGACTAAATATAATGTAAAAACATTGAATGTTAATTATTTAAATGTTTTCATTTAATATATCAAATTTAAGTTTGACTATTAGCCAATTAATAAATGAATTATATCCTGCATTTCAGCACAGATGGAGCGTATTAAGATTACCTATTCCACTATGCAGTGGGAAGACTTATCAGGTGTATGTTAGGATCTCTGCTCTGATTGTGCATGCATTTTGAATTTGTGCTTCCCTTCCAGTTAGGTCATTCTGACACAAATAGATTAATGGCAGTAAATCTAAAAAGAACAGTGACATGATTTAATGGAAAAAAAAAATGTAGTGACTAAATGATGAAGGAAACTGCAGTCACCACATTTAGAATTTAAATAGCTATTAAGAAATAAGCTCTATGAATTACACAAACTGGGTAGTCCAACATGAGATCAGTCTTACCTCCGTCATGGTCATCTTTCGAACTCCGCTGGACCCTTTAAAGTTGGAGAGAGAGAGAAGGAAGAACAAAAAAAACAATGTTTCAGAGGTGAAAAAAATAGAAAACATCTCAGGTCTCACTTCAAAATTTGTCAGTCATCTCTTCTCCACTATAAAAAGGTAAAGTTGTTACAACTGGACAATGTCACGGTGGGCAAAATCTGTCATGACACCAGGGGTGCCAGACGCTCAGCAGACTGTCACAGCAGATGCTTTGCGGACGCTTCACTCATTAAACAACACCCGGAGGTCTCAAATTCATATTTTTATTATCATCATATCTTGTGGCAATGCTTTTTTCATTTGATTCAGAATGATTTTAGGCGAGACAAGTTTTACAACACTGCCTGTCGTCAAAACAAACAGACTGAGACGCACCGGCATAGCGACTTCAACCCTGCCAAGAGTTTGATATTATTACACACAATCAAGATTAGAATCCAACCTACAGAAATAGTTACTGTATTCTCTGTGAACACACACCAGATCTGAGATATCACATACAACATGAGGAAAATTACACACACACACACACACACATATATATATATATATATATATATATATATATATATATATATGTGTGTGTATAAGAAAAAAAATTCTTGTGTG
>NW_015505401.1:3077626-3081074 GCF_001515645.1 Sinocyclocheilus grahami | reverse complement strand
ACACACACACATATATATATATATATATATATATATATATATATATATATATTTGTGTGTCTACGATTAAGAAAAATATTGGTTTCATGTGGTTGGAAAAATCTTTGTAATATCTTTAGTATAAAAAAATATTGTGGTGTAATCATTAGATTAAAAAAGTGATTTTCCTATTTTAAACATTATTTAATTTATTTCTTCTTCTTATTATTATTATTATTTTACAAATATCATGAAATATTTATTCATAAATATCATTATTTTTTCAGGGAGTTGAACCACATGATAATTTACAACATTGACAAGCTGTGCCTTGTCATAAAATGGTCAAATTTTCTAATATTCCAAGGGTCCTCTTTATTATTATTTTTTATTTTACTAAAATTAGCTCATATTAACTTATCATAAATTAACAGACAGGACAAAAAGTTAGCACTGTTATATTGACCCACTTGTCAAAATTAGGATTACAACAAATAGGTTGCACCAGGAAAAAAAAGTTAGAAATTGTTGTTTTACCATATCGGTCAAACTCTTTAAGCACAGGCTCTTTGCCTCATGACTACCAGCACCACTTTTCATCTTGGGTGGAAAAACATTGCTGTGGTATCATGATCATCTCTTTGGTACAGATGAGACATATTTGCCGTTGCTGATAAGTTTACGTAACTGCATAAAGAACGCATGGAAGGTAATTCACCCATTTTTACATGCTTTCCCAGACAACAACTGAAAATTCTTGCAGTGACCAATAGCAACGGCTATTTTAAGTTAGATTGAGCACATCAAGATATATGAAAGGACTTGTGATATTGTCACACAAGTCAAGGTTGAACAACATGAGAAATGTTCAAAAGAAACGGCATTTAACTGCTTACCTTGCCATCTCACCATGACGCAGACCAATATGCATGAACCGGTAGCTACAATATGGCCAAATTCACACAGTGCAGTTTCAGAAGTGATAACTGCATTTAAATAGGGGAATGAATCCCCAAAATTACATTTTCCAATTGCAATAATCGACACCATTGTAACCAAAGCAAAGTAATGCAGTCTCGTGAGTTTGGTATAGCTGCTATTTTTGACCAAAGTAATGCTACAGCGACCAAAGACTGTGATTTTAACTATACCACCATCTACAGAGCCGTCAGGTTTTGTTTATGTTTGGAAGGTTGCTTTACAAAGCGGGTTCTTAACAGGGTTGCCATGTCCACTTATTATAAGCAATGCTTCTTTGGCATCTTTGGACTTGTTTGTTCAGCTCATTTAGCATTTTATTTTATGTGGATAATAAAGTAGGCAGGTGCAGGTTGCAATATGTTGGTATGTGGTTTATTTCTTCTAAGATAACATAGGCTTGTTATTATTTTCCATTTTTAAAAGCAAGATCTGGCAACACTGAGTCAAGACATACCTCCTCTACCACAACTCTTACGCTTTTACGCCATTAACAACTAGCCGTTCATTTCAGTTCTGTACACCCTGCAGAATTTCTGCAAATATACATTTTCTGGGAGTGAAGTTGGTTGTAGAATCCGAATGCCACTCCCATAAATTACTGAACTGTGTGTGTACAGGATTAAGTGCAAAAAGGTGAACTGACAATCAAATTTAACCACAACAAATTTCAGTTATCATTTTGTTAATCATCGCAGTTTCAAGAGTGAGTTTTGTTCCGAAAATGCACAAAATGATAAATTAGTGGATTCACTACCGTATTTGAATTTGGTTGTCACTTCTGAAAGACGTGTACTTGGCCTTATCTAGTGTTGCAATGTCCAGGAACTGTGATATATTTACTTGTTCCCACAGATTGCTGGACTCTTTCATCATCAGTCTGAAATATCAGTTCCTATTCCCATCTGCCTTAATTACACAGACAGATGATTCACAGTTACAGCTTTCACTTTCCCTAGTCATCAAGCTTAAATCGCCACTGCAAACGAGACCATGCAAGAGACAAGCCATTTTGGTTAATTGGTACTCAGAGTCTCTAAATCACACAGCACAACAGAGCCATGCATATACCTCTCCGAGAGGCCAACAGCCTCCAAAATGGAGTCCTTAGATCTGTAGGGGTAAAACAGTTATTTTAATTGGGACCAAACTGTCAGCAAACTGTCACACATACCAGTGTGTGCTAAAATCATCTCTCTGAGTGGTTGAGAAACTGGATGGGTATTCATTTGGATGGGTATTTGTTGGTTTGTTTGGAAGGGGAGTGTGTGAGTTTGATGTTTGATTGGGTGTTTGTGTGGATGGATGGGTGGGTATTTGTTGCTTGTTTGGATGGGTGTTTGTTGTTTGTTTGAATGGGCGAGTGTTTGATGTTTGTTTGGATGGGTGTTTGCTGTTTGTTTGGATGGGCAGGTGTTCGTTTGTTTGGTTGGGTGCTTGTTTGTTTGAATGGGTGTTTGGTTGTTTGGGTGGATGTTTGTATGTATGGGAGTTTGTTTGTTGTTTGGATGGGTGTTTGTTTGTGAGGGTGCTTGTTGTCTGGATGGGTGTTTGTTTGGATAGGTGAGTGCTTGTTGTTTGTTTGGTTGGGTGGGTGTTTGTTGTCTGTATGGTTGAATGTTTGTTGTTTGTTTGGCTGGGTGAGTGTTTGTTGCTTGTCTGGATGGGTGTTTGTTTGGATGGGTGAGTGTTTGTTGTTTGTCTGGATGGGTGTTTGTTTGTTGTTTGGATGGGTGAGTGTTTGTTTGTTTGTGAGGGTGCTTGTTGTCTGGTTGGGTGTTTGTTTGGTTGTTTGGGTGGGTGTTTGTTGTTTGTTTGGATAGGTGAGTGCTTGTTGTTTGTTTGGTTGGGTGGGTGTTTGTTGTCTGTATGGGTGAATGTTTGTTGTTTGTTTGGCTGGGTGAGTGTTTGTTGCTTGTCTGGATGGGTGTTTGTTTGGATGGGTGAGTGTTTGTTGTTTGTCTGGATGGGTGAGTGTTTGTTGTTTGTCTGGATGGGTGAGTGTTTGTTGTTTGTCTGGATGGGTGAGTGTTTGTTGTTTGTCTGGATGGGTGAGTGTTTGTTGTTTGTCTGGATGGGTGAGTGTTTGTTGTTTGTCTGGATGGGTGAGTGTTTGTTGTTTGTCTGGATGGGTGAGTGTTTGTTGTTTGTCTGGATGGGTGAGTGTTTGTTGTTTGTCTGGATGGGTGAGTGTTTGTTGTTTGTCTGGATGGGTGAGTGTTTGTTGTTTGTCTGGATGGGTGAGTGTTTGTTGTTTGTCTGGATGGGTGAGTGTTTGTTGTTTGTCTGGATGGGTGAGTGTTTGTTGTTTGTCTGGATGGGTGAGTGTTTGTTGTTTGTCTGGATGGGTGTTTGTTTGTTGTTTGGATGGGTGAGTGTTTGTTTGTTTGTGAGGGTGCTTGTTGTCTGGATGGGTGTTTGTTTGGTTGTTTGGGTGGGTGTTTGTTGTTTGTTTGGATAGGTGAGTGCTTGTTGTTTGTTTGGTTGGGTG
>NW_015505401.1:3069847-3076378 GCF_001515645.1 Sinocyclocheilus grahami | reverse complement strand
ATATATATATATATATATATATATATTTGTGTGTCTACGATTAAGAAAAATATTGGTTTCATGTGGTTGGAAAAATCTTTGTAATATCTTTAGTATAAAAAAATATTGTGGTGTAATCATTAGATTAAAAAAGTGATTTTCCTATTTTAAACATTATTTAATTTATTTCTTCTTCTTATTATTATTATTATTTTACAAATATCATGAAATATTTATTCATAAATATCATTATTTTTTCAGGGAGTTGAACCACATGATAATTTACAACATTGACAAGCTGTGCCTTGTCATAAAATGGTCAAATTTTCTAATATTCCAAGGGTCCTCTTTATTATTATTTTTTATTTTACTAAAATTAGCTCATATTAACTTATCATAAATTAACAGACAGGACAAAAAGTTAGCACTGTTATATTGACCCACTTGTCAAAATTAGGATTACAACAAATAGGTTGCACCAGGAAAAAAAAGTTAGAAATTGTTGTTTTACCATATCGGTCAAACTCTTTAAGCACAGGCTCTTTGCCTCATGACTACCAGCACCACTTTTCATCTTGGGTGGAAAAACATTGCTGTGGTATCATGATCATCTCTTTGGTACAGATGAGACATATTTGCCGTTGCTGATAAGTTTACGTAACTGCATAAAGAACGCATGGAAGGTAATTCACCCATTTTTACATGCTTTCCCAGACAACAACTGAAAATTCTTGCAGTGACCAATAGCAACGGCTATTTTAAGTTAGATTGAGCACATCAAGATATATGAAAGGACTTGTGATATTGTCACACAAGTCAAGGTTGAACAACATGAGAAATGTTCAAAAGAAACGGCATTTAACTGCTTACCTTGCCATCTCACCATGACGCAGACCAATATGCATGAACCGGTAGCTACAATATGGCCAAATTCACACAGTGCAGTTTCAGAAGTGATAACTGCATTTAAATAGGGGAATGAATCCCCAAAATTACATTTTCCAATTGCAATAATCGACACCATTGTAACCAAAGCAAAGTAATGCAGTCTCGTGAGTTTGGTATAGCTGCTATTTTTGACCAAAGTAATGCTACAGCGACCAAAGACTGTGATTTTAACTATACCACCATCTACAGAGCCGTCAGGTTTTGTTTATGTTTGGAAGGTTGCTTTACAAAGCGGGTTCTTAACAGGGTTGCCATGTCCACTTATTATAAGCAATGCTTCTTTGGCATCTTTGGACTTGTTTGTTCAGCTCATTTAGCATTTTATTTTATGTGGATAATAAAGTAGGCAGGTGCAGGTTGCAATATGTTGGTATGTGGTTTATTTCTTCTAAGATAACATAGGCTTGTTATTATTTTCCATTTTTAAAAGCAAGATCTGGCAACACTGAGTCAAGACATACCTCCTCTACCACAACTCTTACGCTTTTACGCCATTAACAACTAGCCGTTCATTTCAGTTCTGTACACCCTGCAGAATTTCTGCAAATATACATTTTCTGGGAGTGAAGTTGGTTGTAGAATCCGAATGCCACTCCCATAAATTACTGAACTGTGTGTGTACAGGATTAAGTGCAAAAAGGTGAACTGACAATCAAATTTAACCACAACAAATTTCAGTTATCATTTTGTTAATCATCGCAGTTTCAAGAGTGAGTTTTGTTCCGAAAATGCACAAAATGATAAATTAGTGGATTCACTACCGTATTTGAATTTGGTTGTCACTTCTGAAAGACGTGTACTTGGCCTTATCTAGTGTTGCAATGTCCAGGAACTGTGATATATTTACTTGTTCCCACAGATTGCTGGACTCTTTCATCATCAGTCTGAAATATCAGTTCCTATTCCCATCTGCCTTAATTACACAGACAGATGATTCACAGTTACAGCTTTCACTTTCCCTAGTCATCAAGCTTAAATCGCCACTGCAAACGAGACCATGCAAGAGACAAGCCATTTTGGTTAATTGGTACTCAGAGTCTCTAAATCACACAGCACAACAGAGCCATGCATATACCTCTCCGAGAGGCCAACAGCCTCCAAAATGGAGTCCTTAGATCTGTAGGGGTAAAACAGTTATTTTAATTGGGACCAAACTGTCAGCAAACTGTCACACATACCAGTGTGTGCTAAAATCATCTCTCTGAGTGGTTGAGAAACTGGATGGGTATTCATTTGGATGGGTATTTGTTGGTTTGTTTGGAAGGGGAGTGTGTGAGTTTGATGTTTGATTGGGTGTTTGTGTGGATGGATGGGTGGGTATTTGTTGCTTGTTTGGATGGGTGTTTGTTGTTTGTTTGAATGGGCGAGTGTTTGATGTTTGTTTGGATGGGTGTTTGCTGTTTGTTTGGATGGGCAGGTGTTCGTTTGTTTGGTTGGGTGCTTGTTTGTTTGAATGGGTGTTTGTTTGTTTGTTGTTTGGATGGGTGTTTGGTTGTTTGGGTGGATGTTTGTATGTATGGGAGTTTGTTTGTTGTTTGGATGGGTGTTTGTTTGTGAGGGTGCTTGTTGTCTGGATGGGTGTTTGTTTGGATAGGTGAGTGCTTGTTGTTTGTTTGGTTGGGTGGGTGTTTGTTGTCTGTATGGTTGAATGTTTGTTGTTTGTTTGGCTGGGTGAGTGTTTGTTGCTTGTCTGGATGGGTGTTTGTTTGGATGGGTGAGTGTTTGTTGTTTGTCTGGATGGGTGTTTGGTTGTTTGGGTGGATGTTTGTATGTATGGGTGTTTGTTGTTTGGATGGGTGAGTGTTTGTTTGTTTGTGAGGGAGCTTGTTGGCTGGATGGGTGTTTGTTTGGTTGTTTGGGTGGGTGTTTGTTGTTTGTTTGGATAGGTGAGTGCTTGTTGTTTGTTTGGTTGGGTGTTTATTGTTTGTTTAGATGGGTGTTTGTTGCTTGTCTGAATGGGTGAGTGTTTGTTGCTTGTCTGAATGGGTGAGTGTTTGTTGTTTGTTTGGTTGGGTGGGTGTTTATTGTTTGTTTAGATGGGTGTTTGTTGTCTGGCTGGGTGAGTGTTTGTTGCTTGTCTGAATGGGTGAGTGTTTGTTGTTTGTCTGGATGGGTGAGTGTTTGTTGTTTGTCTGGATGGGTGAGTGTTTGTTGTTTGTCTGGATGGGTGTGTGTTTGTTTGTTTGTTGTTTGTTTGGTTGGGTGCTTATTGTTGTTGTCTGGATGGGTGTTTGTTTGGTTGTTTGTTTGGATAGGTGTTTGTTTGTATAGGTGAGTGCTTGTTGTTTGTTTGGTTGGTTGGGTAGGTGTTTGTTGTCTGGATGGGTGAATGTTGTATGTTTGGTTGGGGGGGTGTTTGTTGTCTGTATGGGTGAATGTTTGTTGTTTGTTTGGCTGGGTGAGTGTTTGTTGCTTGTCTGGATGGGTGTTTGTTTGGATGGGTGAGTGTTTGTTGCTTGTCTGAATGGGTGAGTGTTTGTTGTTTGTCTGGATGGGTGAGTGTTTGTTGTTTGTCTGGATGGGTGAGTGTTTGTTGTTTGTCTGGATGGGTGAGTGTTTGTTGTTTGTCTAGATGGGTGAGTGTTTGTTGTTTGTCTGGATGGGTGTGTGTTTGTTGTTTGTCTGGATGGGTGTGTGTTTGTTTGTTTGTTGTTTGTTTGGTTGGGTGCTTATTGTTGTTGTCTGGATGGGTGTTTGTTTGTTTGTTTGTTTGTATAGGTGAGTGCTTGTTGTTTGTTTGGTTGGTTGGGTAGGTGTTTGTTGTCTGGATGGGTGAATGTTTATTGTTTGTTTGTTTGGCTGGGTGAGTGTTTGTTGCTTGTCTGGATGGGTGTTTGTTTGGATGGGTGAGTGTTTTGCTTGTCTGGATAGGTGGGTGTTTGTTTGGATGAGTGTTTGCTGTTTGTTTGGTTGGGTGGGTGTTTGCTGTTTGTTTGGATGGATTTTTATTGTTTGTTTGGATGGGTGAGTCTTGGTGAGTGTTTGTTGTTTGTCTGGATGGGTGTGTGTTTGTTTGTTTGTTGTTTGTTTGGTTGGGTGCTTATTGTTGTTGTCTGGATGGGTGTTTGTTTGGTTGTTTGTTTGGATTGTTGTTTGTTTGTATAGGTGAGTGCTTGTTGTTTGTTTGGTTGGTTGGGTAGGTGTTTGTTGTCTGGATGGGTGAATGTTTATTGTTTGTTTGTTTGGCTGGGTGAGTGTTTGTTGCTTGTCTCGATGGGTGTTTGTTTGGATGGGTGAGTGTTTTGCTTGTCTGGATAGGTGGGTGTTTGTTTGGATGAGTGTTTGCTGTTTGTTTGGTTGGGTGGGTGTTTGCTGTTTGTTTGGATGGATTTTTGTTGTTTGTTTGGATGGGTGAGTCTTTATTCGGATGTGTGGCTGTTGTAGTGTTGTCAAAAGACCCAGTACTTCGGTACCAAGTCGGTACAAAAAAAATGAAAACGTTACGGTACCAGGTTTTTTTAAGTACCGATGGTACCGAGTACCCAGTCAACCCGGTTCTTGATGCGCTATCCAAAAGGTGCTGATCAAATGAAAGAGTTCAAGCATGTAAGTTTCATTTTAATTTTTAATATTTGTGTTTCCCATACATTGATTTATTTGAGGCGGCCAACCACAATTTCAAAACTGACCACCACAAATAGATTTTCCAAAAGGCCTTGACTTCGTTGAATAAACATGAGCACTGCACGTATCAAAGTCGAAACCCGGTGCGGGTGTTTTTATATCACTGTATTTCTGAAAGAAACCAACTGTCTTCAGAAAATTATGGATGTCTTTTTCATTTCATCTTGCCTGTAATGCCCGAGCAGTTTGTGAGCAACACTTATTTGATTACAGCCGTTACCGGGGAAGCCTCTTTCTTTCCCGCTCTACAAGCGCATCCTGCTGGCAGAGAATGAATTTGCATATATATGCCGCCACATATAGAGTGTAAGTCTGGGGGAAACACCGCTTCTGTTATGAATATTATTCAATATTTTAATTTGAATGTCGGATTGAAATGAACATCGCTGTTATTAGAGTACTTAATCGTTAGCATAAGCGCGGCTAACGCTAATATAATGAGCATTAGAATTAAGTTTCTTTATTAACTATTTAATGCTCCTATAACTTTTATTAGGGTAAAAAAAAACAGGAGGACATGATGATATTTACTATTTTTACACACCAGAGTCTTTTTTATGAATTGTGAATCTAAAATATGCGTGTTAGAGAATGTACAAATGGTTAACATTGTTTGTGTCATATCAGTCAGAAAAGCAGTTCTGGGCTTTTTTTTCCTTTTTTAGCTAACTTAGTTGTTATTCTTGGCTGAATAACTCTAGAAGGTTTAAAATGCCCTTTAAAATTAAATATATACACAGTTTGGATTAAATGCAAGTATAGTCAAATTTTTTAATTAGCATGTTTTTGTGTTTTGCTTTGGTACCGAAATTGGTACCGAGAACCGTGGATTTTCACTGGTATTGGTACCGAATACTGAAATTTTGGTACCGTGACAACACTAGGCTGTTGGGTTGTTTATCTTGTTTGTTTGGATGAGTGGGTGTTGGTTTGTCTGTTTGGATGGATGGGCAGATGGGTACACAGATGGAAGAATGGGAAGATGGACAGATGGATGAGTGAGTACTGGAAGGATGGAAGGATGGACGGGTGGGCGGATGGATACATGGATTGATGAATGGGTACATGGATAGAATGGGTACATGGATAGTTTAGTGCAAGGGTGGATGAATAAGTGGATGGGCGATAGACTTGCCGCAATAGATGGTGCTGACGGTGATACTGTTGTTAAGCCGCAACACCGGTTACGTCACATGCCCAACTCACTGACCCCCACCGTTGTTTAGATTTTTTATAGTAATAAAAATCATTTAGTTCAGTAAAATAACAGACACTACAATTAAGAACTGAACGCGGCTGCTCAATAGAGCGTGCCGAACGACAGTCGCATCACGGATCAGATTTAATTTCTCCAGTGAGGAGAGTGAGTCGAGCCGACTGACAAGAAAAGTGAGGTGAGGTGAGACAGACAAGACGATCGCAGATGATTTAGTTTCGAAACGAAATGCAACGAAATACTGTTTGGCAGTATTTTGGATTTTGAAAAGCCTGTTGACTTTTGCCGTTTATTTAAGGTGATTTTGGAAGGTTTTTTTAAACATTAGTTTCTTATTTAATTGGATCCACAGTGTTTGCTGATTTTTACTTTATTTAAACTTTGTGTAATTTATTTATTTTATTTGACATCAAGGTGTATGCCATGCCTCTAAGCTTTCTTATTCGTTTTGCTAATAAACTTTCTACGTTTCTTATCTATTTGGTTGTATATTACACGTTTACTTATTTCCAGTTTTGTATAGGCTACCTATTTAAACTTTATGCAAGTTATTTGTAATTTTACATTAGGCATAGCCTGCCCTATAGCATGGTGTATTTTTATTCATTTTGTTAATAAAAGTTCAATGTTTTATATATAGGCTAAAGTGAGTTTGACGTTGTATTTTGTTGTTGCATTCAAGCCATTGACGCCGAATTGACGCTAATTCGAAAATGAAAGTAAAATGCGCACGGTGCTTTTAAGCTATTTAAAAGCGAAGGAAA
>NW_015505401.1:3030524-3067191 GCF_001515645.1 Sinocyclocheilus grahami | reverse complement strand
CGAATTGCCACTATTTGAAAGTGAAAGTAAAATGCGCACGCCGCTTTTGCAAGCTATTTAAAAGCGAAGGAAAGTGAGGAAACGCCCCGCCCCCACGGTGATACTAGTATTATCGGTGTTGTCACACTTCGATTAACCGGTGGGAAAATTTCCTCACCGTCACAACCCTAACGGACGAAAGGACAGATGAATAGTTTCTCAGAGGGAAATTTAGGTTGTCTCATTGTAATGACACATGAATTACACCAAAACCAAACAATTAAAACACACACTGTTAAAATGGCATATCACAAAATGAAAATATAATTATTAGGGCTGGGTAAAAAATATCGATATCTCGATATTAATCGATTCTCATTTTTACAGAACGATATCGATTCTTAGGATTTAAGAATCGATTAGTCTAGCCTGTTTTCAGTTAATGGACGGAACATTGAAGGGCACTTCCCATCCAATATATCACAATAAGCATTGTGCTTTGGTACTTTTAATATGAAACAAAGTCTCAGATTCCAAATTCTGTCCATTGTATTGCAGTATTCAAACAATAAATGCCGTTTTGGCGCTGTTTAATGTGGAGTGACAGATCGCTGTAGCGCCTCAGTTCAACAGACGCGGCAGAGCGAGGCGCACGTGAACTGATCATCTCCTCCACATTAATACCAGTTTCAGCACAAAATAAACATGACTAAACATCTGAAGGTAAGTTAAAAGAAAGAGTAGAACTTTACAATCCCTATCCTGTCTCATGTAATCACTCAATCTGTGTTTCAGCCACGCAAGTACGTCAATATAATGTCTTGTAAACAATGTCATGTAACGTCACATTTACCTCAGTAAAACATTTGTGACCATAAACTCATTAGTCAGCTAGAAAAATAAACTGTAGAGAGGGGCATTTTGCTAAATATATGCACCATATAACATATTGATTATAATTTTTTTTTTTTTAAAGATTTACTGTTCTTCAATGTTTAATTTGTGTTTGAATAAATCCATCAAGTTTTTATGCCAGCCACCATTATGTATATATTTCAAAAAACGAATTGAAGTAGAAATATTATGTAATTGTAACTTCATTATTTTAAAAACTTCATTAAGTGTAATTTAACAAATCAGTCAAATTTAACCTTCAATGCTATAGTAATGTGTACCAACTGACTCTCATGTAGCCTATATTTTACAGCATTAGTTGAGAGATTTTTTTCCTTGAGAAAATTTGGCATGTACTGTACCTGATATGCATCCAAAATAATCGATATTGAATCGAATCGGTAATCGAATTGAAAGCTTGTGAATGAGAATCGAATCGAGAAATTTGTCAAAACCCAGCCCTAATAATTATAAATTTATAATTTCCTTCATCAAAACACATTGTTTTAACAATTTCTGGCTTTGTTTTGCATTACATCCTTAACCCACGAAGCAAGTGAAATGACTACTATTAGAGGACACATGGCTCATCTTTTGAGCTAGTCTATATTTAGGCCAAGCTTAAGAGATTCACTTTCTCTCAAGAGTGGTAGGGAACAAATCTTGTACCTCATGCACATGGAAACAACACACACATTTGAGGTCATGAATTGTGGCAAGATGTGCTGCCTGTGAGATGGGATTTGAGGTTTAGATGTTCACCAGTCTGTCCCATTTCATCTGGGCGAGCGAGCTGGTTTTTGTTCCATTTTCACATTTATATTTAGAGCAAAAGAACAGCCTGGGCCATCATCAAGACAGTGTGCGTGTCTCTGAGAGCACTAAAAATACTTCCAATAGATTGCTAACTATGTCCTAATGTGGGTTACCCACACAAAATACCATGATATTCTGAGCTAACAGACGAAACCACCCAAATAAATGACCACCTGATTGACTTCAGCAGCTCATACTTGTGAAGTCAATCTCCCCTTCATTTCCCAAGGGATGTTATTTTTACTCAGTGGTCAATGAAGACAGACAGAGAGTCAAGAGAATATACCCACTCGGAGGACAAGCACTGTTAATACCATTTACATCTAAATAACCAATTAGCTAATGCACAAACAGAAACCGTTTCAAGTGTCAAAGGGATGAATACATCATGACCTTGTCATGAGTTTTGTTACAAACAGTTATTAGATAAAAAAATAATAAAACTAGATTAGCATTCTCAAACACAACAAGTGTAATAATTATTAAGATTACATGTTTGTCATGGTTTAATCAGCACCATGTGACTAAATAACTTTAAAACTCCAAAAGCAGTTTACATAAATTCCTGCAAGCTTTCATGGAGCACAAAAAGTCAAACCAAACATTTTCTCACACAACTGAGGGAACTCCTTAGCTCTTGGTCAAACTCCTGATAAAACGCTGCCTAATGTCACTGTTACATAAACCCTATTCATACACATTTAATTTGGCTTATTACGTAGCACAAATTATTGTTTCATTAAACGAGAAAACTCATTTTAAATTTTTTATTGTACCTTATTCAAACTTAAACCTGAGTATTTAACTTAATTAGCATTGAGCTAGTTTTAAATATCGTTCTGTCGCTGTCTTATTAGAGAAAAGTGTTCATATTCCATATATTTACAATAATGAAAAACTTAATGTTACCTAATTTACTTCTTAAAAACTGAAGATCTCTGAGCAGTTTGGATACATTTGACCAAACACTAGCCTCTCTTATTTAAAAACAAATCTATAATTTAAAAAAAAAATCGAAATAAATAAGAAATTAGCGTGTTGTGCGGTTGTTGGAACTCGACAACATAGCGAGAAATGTACAGAGAATGGCTCATTCAAATGAGCAGCAAGTCCAAAACAAACTAATTTAATAGAAAACAACCAAAATTATTTTTAACTGAATTGTATTGTTAATGCAGGGTATTTGTTTTAATAGTAGCTCTGTTATTTGTTTGATATGGCTGGGCTAGTTAGCTTATAGCATGTTAGCCACAGATCATCGATCTGGATTATTTCAGGAAAAACCTTCACATCATAGATCAAATAATTCAATACATTACACAAACACATATCTAATCAATTACATATATGTTATATTTACAAACTAACATCTATAATAGATGAAATGTCTTTTGTTGTTGTAGAACAAAAGGCTTGATTGAAGCCAGTAAACACACGGAATCAATCCAGCGCTAGAAAACCAGTGGATCCATGGCAACAGATCAACATTAAAACACACACGACTCCATATCACTGTAGAAACATAATGGTTTAACGTTCATTTACCTGGAGGGGCGGATAAGCCCGTGTCGGGTGGACCGGCGGACGCCATTTTGATTCGGGTTTACTGTCTGGACCCGATCCCTGACCGGAACCAGAGACAGACTAGTGTCCGGTTCCGCTCGGTCTGGCTCTCTGGCACGCTTTACTGTCACTGAACTAACTGACACTATAACCTATATAATACAAAAAGCCTTTCTAACAACGATCTACACAATCTGTATCGATATTTTATACGAACATCTAATTTATCCAAATGACAATTTATAATCCAAATGATATAATATCCGCGCTTTATATGTGTATAGATACTGACGACAGTCTTGCCTAGTGAACGTCCCATTAGTTTGAGAAACAAACTCGCCAAGCCTTTATGTACAGTGCTAAAAATAACAAAACTGTTCACAGAACAGATAACATCTTGGACAGGTTGAGCATGCATGACATTTGAAGTCCTTGGACACTGGGAACAAAATAATTGTTTAAATTTGAAATAATAAATCTAAAAAAATACATGTTATAATGCATGTCATTTAAAAGTAAAAGAGACAACTCCCTGCTGAAAAAAAACACCCTATGATTGTTGGCTGGTCTTAGCTGGTTTAAGCTAGTCAAGCTGGTCTCTCAAAGCTGTTTATGTCAGGCTGTTTATGCCTGAAATGTAAGAAAACCACCCCTTCTTTATTACAGTCTATTATAGTATTATATTGTTGTCTGAATGTGTGTTCACTACAAATATATATATATATATATGTATATATTTATATGTATGTGTGTGTGTGTCTCATGCACATACATATTACATTAAAACAGAACACATTTAAAGTAGTTTTACTGTATTTTTGATCAAATAAATGCTTTGGCAAAAAAACAAAACATTCTTACTTGTGAGTTTATTTGTTAAACATGCAATTTTAAATGAAGAGGGTCTCACATGCTCTGGATAGCCGTATGTGTAAGGCATAATATGTCGAGGGTTAGAGGAGCAGCAGAAGGGCCGAGCTCTCCATCAGTGGATCTATATTCTGGATCTGGAGCAGAGGCTGCAAAACAGGAGTACTGCTTTTCTCCCTTCTTCTTTCCACAACACTCAAACTGCCGTCCTTTGGCTTTCTTCTCATCTTTACAAAACTTATCAACCATCTTCTTCCACTGAAACAGATCAAAAGAGATACTCATGAATATTACTACTTGTGAGCGGGGGGGTAGTTTTACTGTATTTTTGATCAAATAAATGCTTTGGCAAAAAAACAAAACATTCTTACTTGTGAGTTTATTTGTTAAACATGCAATTTTAAATGAAGAGGGTCTCACATGCTCTGGATAGCCGTATGTGTAAGGCATAATATGTCGAGGGTTAGAGGAGCAGCAGAAGGGCCGAGCTCTCCATCAGTGGATCTATATTCTGGATCTGGAGCAGAGGCTGCAAAACAGGAGTACTGCTTTTCTCCCTTCTTCTTTCCACAACACTCAAACTGCCATCCTTTGGCTTTCTTCTCATCTTTACAAAACTTATCAACCATCTTCTTCCACTGAAACAGATCAAAAGAGATACTCATGAATATTACTACTTGTGAGCGGGG
Source organism: Sinocyclocheilus grahami (assembly GCF_001515645.1). NCBI lineage: Eukaryota > Metazoa > Chordata > Actinopteri > Cypriniformes > Cyprinidae > Sinocyclocheilus > Sinocyclocheilus grahami. The sequence continues at coordinate 3,062,380 of NW_015505401.1, read as the reverse complement.
GGGAAAAAAATCAACAGTTTAATAAGAAAAGGTGATGCCAGTTTTTTTCTTTTCAGCTTAAATGAATGGTTGTATTTACTACTTAGTTCTGATGTGTTTGTTGTTGATTACGCAAACTTATTTTATTTACCAGCTATTGAAAGAGTTCATCTGAAAGTGTTTTCATGAGTTCAGAAATTGTGAATTGAAGTGTGAATCATTTGTGATTTGTTTCTCTTCACCTTCTTTTCAGCACAGCGTTGTTCGCTCTTTTTCTCCTTACAGCACTGGCTGTATTCTTTCTCGAGGACATTGATGGCCTTCGATTGACGGACCAGCCAGCCGTTCCTAATGCCAGGAAGACACTTGTGCATGTTTCGTGGTCGGATCTTGTGATGAGTGCAGATATGTCCTATGTTGGAGGAATCGGGACGGCCAGGTGGAAAGCTGATGTATGGAACTTCCGACTGCCTCGTAAGTGCATTTGGAGAAGCCACCAATGAGCTGGATGATTAAAGAGAAGAGAGAGAGCAATGTTTAAGTATTTATACATTGTCTATTCATTTTTCTTTTCCTCGGTCCCATTTGCAACCCTAAATGTGCTTATTTTCATGGTGGGATGAACGAGTATTTGTTACATCACCACCTACAACTAGAATATGAACCAGTGTTGAGGATGACACATTTCTTCTTTTTATGGGTTGAGAAGATGACGCATACTTTTTTCTCTCCAGCTAAATTTTTGTCTACATTGAAAAAGAACCTACTTACTTCTCTTTGTACAAATATTATAGTTTTGCTCATTTATTTAGGGAATAAGGTGTCAAAAAATCAGTTGGTACAATGGCCCAGTTATGACGGGTACTGTTTTTGACAGACCTATTGAAATCAAAAAAAAAATACATTGTCTATTCATTTTTCTTTTCCTCGGTCCCATTTGCAACCCTAAATGTGCTTATTTTCATGGTGGGATGAACGAGTATTTGTTACATCACCACCTACAACTAGAATATGAACCAGTGTTGAGGATGACACATTTCTTCTTTTTATGGGTTGAGAAGATGACGCATACTTTTTTCCTCTCCAGCTAAATTTTTGTCTACATTGAAAAAGAACCTACTTACTTCTCTTTGTACAAATATTATAGTTTTGCTCATTTATTTAGGGAATAAGGTGTCAAAAAATCAGTTGGTACAATGGCCCAGTTATGACGGGTACTGTTTTTGACAGACCTATTGAAATCAAAAAAATTTTTTAAACATAATATTTACTCCAGTAGAAACCTACCCGTTGCAATCGCTGGAGTTATATTTGAAGCCTGGAATCTTTTGTGGAGTGTTGCCATTTGAGACCTCGGAGGAGACGTGATATGAAGAATCTGAAGCCTCTTTATCAAAACAGCTCCATCTGGCCTTCCCGCTCTTCTTGCAGCAGAAGTAGTGACTGGTCTTAATAGAGAATTCCAGAGTACAGTAGGCAGACAGACTCTTCGTCCACTGAATGATTGGAAAGACAAATCAGAAATAAATATACAAAAGGAAAAGCAATGAGGTGCATCTACAATGAAAAAGAGAGACCGCAGCAGTCATGAGAGAATTATACACACACAAACGGTCAAAGCTGTTTACTTTGACAACGGTCCATTTCAGACTGCCAATGTTTTGGATGCTTTGGCACCAAAAAGACTAAATATTGAAATGAAAACAAAGAGATTTTGTCTAAAGACCTTGATTGTACATGAGAGTGCAGATCTTTCCCTGGTGCACAACAATGTGCATATAAAGACAAAGTAAACAATAGAACTGAGCAACATCAAAAAAATTAATAAAGTCAATGTAAATGCAGTAAATTACAAAGGCAAAGCAGGGGAAAATAAGTATTTAACGGTCTTTAAAATATGATTTAAAAAGAAAATGTACTTTCTGGTGAAATGTTAGTCCTCCTAGATCTGTGGTCTCTGCTTTAGTAATGTAAGGAATCTGAAAGCAGTTAAGAACTGGATTATTTAAACCAGATGTGAGTGTAAACAAACACTGTGACTCTGTAGCGCTAAAACTGTTTGAGAAAGGCTACGCAGCATCAAATAAAGGTAGAGGTTTGGTGCTGGATTGACAAATAACAGGTCTGTTTGGGAAACCTGTTTGGAAACAGGCAATAGAGTGCTTCAGGGATGACATGTTAGCACTAGAAACAAGTTAGCATTTTAGAGCTTCTGGTTCCATCATCCTGAAGTCAATGGGTTAAAAAACACAAGTTTTAGGTTATGGCAAGCTGAACAAATTTTCATGCTTTATTCTATAACCTAAAATGCATCAGTAATACCCCCTTTTTGAAAGTTTACTTATATTAAAATAGGTGGTTGCTAACAAATGGCCAAATGGGACTACAGAGGCTGTTGTGGACATTAAAAATCATTATACAAAATGTTAAACCCATCTACTCACTAGTCTGCTTTTATAACCTCATTATGTTTATAAATCGCACTCTTGCAAACTATTCTAACTCTATATTTTTTAAATAAATACTGAAAGAGAGAAGCCTAAAGTCATGCGACAGCCTACATTTAGCTTTCTACATCTGGTGAAAATTAATAAAAGGTGTGTTCATTTGTGAAGATCATCATGAGGAACAAAACAGAACTTATTTACCGCAATAATCCAAAAGCCAATGAAAAAAAAAATCCAATTGGGTTTTTGTTGAGAGAACAAGGGTGATGTTAATTTCCAGGTTGGACTACAAAAATATGTCATCACTCCAATTCATTTGTTGCTGCTTTCATTTAGTCTGGTGGCATGCAATTCATACACTAAAACTTTAAAGTAGTAGTTCTCAATTTATATCACAACAGAAGTACATATATGAGCTTGGACAGAAGGTCCTGTAAATATAGTCTTGTGAAAGCTACACGTATTATTAGAAGGTGTAATAATGTCAAGACTTTCACCGCTTGTTCAGCACAACAGATTTGCTCTTCTGGTGTTCCATCAATGCCACAGCAGACACTGTACCAGGACTGGAGTTGATTGATAGCATCAGCCTGACGATGCTCACGGCCAAAGCCATTCTGAGGAAACATGTTCTTAGGGTACCGGAGCGGAGCTTTACTGAACTGACAGATATCTTGCAGGTTGCCTGGAAAGGCTGGGGGGAAATCAACCTCTGGAACCATCATCCTGGGTCCCATGGAGCGAGGGTCAAACACTGGGCGACATGATGAGGCAGATGAGAGATTTTTAAAATGTAAACACCAATTATACCAGAAAGTTTGACCGGTTAAAAATCTGTAAAATGCTGCAATTAATTCAACCAGTGCTATATTAATTGAGTCCAGGGCTTCTTAAACACTATAGAAGAGCTTTTTATATAAACGTATAAAATGTTCATCTAAAGACAACTTTAAGTTCTTGCTCAGAAGTCGAGACACACTGGCAAACTGAATCTCAGCTCCCAAACCAAAACACATTATAGCATGCAACTGTACCTATTGGGCCATTCTCAGGGTGAACCTCTGTGACTTTTCTCCGGGTCATGTCTGAAGAGCCTGCAGCTAAATGCACACAAAGAAACCAAGGAAAGGATGTAAAACACCATCCAACAAATTCATTGACTTTTCATTGAGAAACAGCAAGCGATCACTCACCCAACACTTTGGAAAGGTCAGGGATGATTGGTCTCTGCATCATCAAAAAGTCCAGCTCTGAAATAAGACAAAGAAAGTATAAACTCTTGCTTTACAGATTAAAATAAGTTTTGCCTCTTAAGTCAACATTCATTTTAACGAAATCAAAACACATATCCATTACAAATATAAACCAACTGATCAATCAGCAGTCACTGATCATGGCCTTACCCTCAGGGGTAAATGGCAACTCTCGCTGAAGGCCATCTGCGAACGAAAGAAAACAACAATCAGGTCAGGCTCCTGACAAGCACGGCTTTGCATTAGTCATCAGTGATAACATTACGTGCAAAACTAGTTGGCAAAAAAGGTCCACTGTCTACTACTGACAGTAGTATAGTGATGTATGAAGCACAGCTAACACTTCTAGAAGTCATCATCCACTCATTTGACCAAATTAAACATTTAGCGAAATCTGTGTGGGGAATTTTTACGCGAAATTTCAGATCACATGCCTGCGACAACACGAAGAACAACATCAATGAGCCACACCAGCGTGTTGCGTTGGTGACATGCAAAAGTTATGCTTTTTTTGAACAACAATGTAATTGTCCATTTTTTTATCTGAATGGTACGTTGCTGTATAATAACTGCCTTTAATTAATTACGTATAGTAACTGCCCACTTACTATATTGTCTTTAACTGTGAAACTCACAATCATGCTGAACTAAATATTAGTGGATCCCTACTGAAAAACAAACAAACAATAGAAACCATCACAGAAATTCTACTAGTTTCCACTACAAATACCATTACAAACAATCAACTATTAACAATTAAAAAATTGTTTCCCGTGTTGTGTTTTGAAACATATTCCATTAGGATTTAGTGGTTTTAACAAGCCTCCAATAAAAGGCAACAAATTACCAGTAGAGACCCACAGAGACATTACAGTTCCCATTAAAACCAATACAATTCCTGTGATGGTTTCTATAGTTCTTTCAGCAGGGATGAATTATTATTAAGGTATAAAGTTGAAAATATGATTCAAGCAGACCTTCATCAGCCAGCGTGTCAGTAATGTCCCTTTGGACAGGAGAGTCTGGAAAAGTAGGACACATTGGCATTAATCATTAGAGGGAAGAAAAAAAACTTGGATAACATCCAGAACATCTGCAGGCATGTTTTATGTAACTCTGGTATCCATGGAAAATTAATCCATTCACAAACACTGCCTTTCGAAACATGACATAAATAAACAACAAATCATTTCTACGCTGTCGTAAAAGCAAAAGTAGCCTACTCTATGTCTGAGCTATGTTCTGTGCAAACGACATGAAAACATTAACGTGACGCAGACCTGAAAAGTTGCATTTACCTTCCGATGCATCGCACAGAAGAGCGAGTAAAAGCGTCAAATAAAGTCCCACGCCGCGTGAGGAGCTCATGGTCGGTGATGTGTCCTCAGATAAACACTTCTCAGTGGACGTTAAAGTGTATCAGACGCGGAGCCGCTGACCGTGTGTCACCGTTCCGCTCTTCAGCTTTTAAAGGCAACCCCTCCAGGACGCGTTAAGTTCAGAAGGAGATCATTTGGTGGTGGTGGAGGAGGAGGGCCATCTTCAGCTTCCGCAAACTTGCTGACACACTTTAACTCCTTCACAGAAGTTCGCTTCTTTTTCTTTTTTTCTTTTTGCCTACCAGTAGCAACCTAACCCCCGAAAATAATGTCATGGGTGAGGACGGAAAGGAGGGCAGTGTTTACGGTCAAAAAATACTTCCTTTCCCAATTTTGATCTACACCAGTTGCTTATCTAGAAAGATTTGTCAATCGCGAAAGACGCTTGTGATTTTTGTGACCTGCTTGGTCGTGAATTGAGCTAGCATATTCCTATAGGAAAGTTTTCCAAAACGCTTGTCAATGGATAACTAACAATATCTGATTTTACCCGCACTATATTTTTGTTCATGCATGTGCAGTTGCCTTTAATTAGCCTACATTTAATTATTTCTTATTTCATTAATTAAATTTAGTAAGGTACTGCGTTAGTTGTCACTTTCATTCCAGTAAATATCAGGGAAAGGAATTCATAGGCAAGAGTCTTTTCTAAAAACAACAACAAAACTCTATTATTTCCACCAGAAAAAAGTAGTTTATTAAACACACATTTATGACCCGTGACAACATGCCCCATTAGTGAGACATTTTGTTTCCACTAAACTATTAGTATTTTCAACTAAATTTTGCAGTGGAACAATTCTGAAACACGAGAACAATTTAATAAAACAGTAGACATTAGTAAGTGAAACAAGTTTACAGTTCTATCATCTACAATGTAGGCTATGCGGCACCCTAAGCTGACAATTATGCAAAATGTCAAACTTTATGAAAAAATTATGAAACTGTTTCATATCTTTTCATTAAAATCTACCTTCGTTATATATGCTACTTAATTTGATTTTTTTTTATGTAATAGCTGTAACACAACTATTATTTAAAATACTAGAACTGGAAAGTTGAAATTTAGGGTTAATTATTATTATTTTTTTAAAGGTGTTGAAGCTGACATTCAAAACTAGAGAAAACATCTTAGTAACTGGACCTTTGACTCATAACCTAGTTACTGGATGCCCTTGTGAATGTGACAAATAGCCCTAATCTTCCTTTTGGTCATCAGTCACCCCACACTAGTTATTGTATCAGCGTCAGTCGGTGAAAAAAAAACACATTTAGAGACAACCCGTTTCGCATAAGACACCAGCAGGGTTGGGTTGTCATGTCTTGAATGCATTCAGGGTGATGTGATGATGTGATGGTTCCTGGAATCCCTGTCTAACAAGTCTAAACATTGTGTAATATTTTGCTTTAAACCAATGTCAAGTAGAAATTCAAAATTACCATTTGTTCTTCTGCCAAAGATTTTGCCTAACACTGCACTTCTAAGCCTTACAGTGGACTCAATGTGGATATGTATATATAGATATGTCTACGCTGTTTGACATCATCTGATATTCATGTTCACATTATTCAAATGTTCATGTTTAATGGCAACATCCAATATACTAGCATGTATGGACATTGATCTTTTTAAGTGGGAGAACTTGCACAATTGGTGGCTGACTAAATACTTTTTTGCCCCACTGTATGTGTGTTGATTGCACTTGGAGTTGTGTTTAAACTATATTTATATATTCATGTGGATATTTAATCACACACTCTCTTACACTGTCACAAACAATCTTTTCAGTCTGTCTCACTCACAACATCCTCTCACATACATGTCTTTATAGCAAACGTCCACCACAAGCATGCCCTGTGCAAAGTCTTATTATTCTGCCTTTGTTTTTAATATATTCACAGCATATGTTACAGTCCATGTTTTATTACTAAGGATTTTTTTCCATTCAACAGATGCCTTTTTAAGATAAACCCCGAGAAGGGATCGAAAGTGGAGAAGACCACATCGAGAAAGCAATCGGCAGTCAGTCCAAAGGTTCTTTCACTGATTAACAAGATTGTGGACCCTGAATGGATGGAGTAAATACTTTGAGTGTCAGATCTTCCTACATTGCCTAGCAGAAATTATTGGCAGTGTCACAGACTTAAAATACTCGCTGATAATTTGCTTTCATGGTTTAATTATTTGTTTTTTTTCATGCCTCATCTGTTGTCAGGATGAGTTAATCTGTTCACAGGTGGTTCAGTTTTAAGGACAATTTAATTATTAATTGTTATTTGTTTATAAAACTGCTATAAAATTGTTGCCGTTTTGAACAATTCCTTTTGTTGTGTATTGTTGCAGTTATGATAATTGTTTATATTTTTATGCTGTTGCAGTTATGAACAAACTGAATTGGTATGTTGTTGCAGTTGTGATCGAATTTTAACTTTTGGACTAATTTTTAAATTGAAATATTGTTGCAGTTATGATCATTTTTACAAATATTTGTATACTATTGCAGTTATGAACAAATTATTGGAATATTGTTGCAGTTGTGATCAAAGTTCCCTTTCAGTCGGTCACTCTCGATGTCACGGCGGAGGACCGACGAATTGGGATCTCGCTTAGAGGGACCAATCTACTTCGAGTGTAAACTAAACGAGCCAATGCACATTGGCATGTGATTACTGATCACAGCGTGAGTATAAGTAGGCAGCAGGTGCAGCCATATTCAGCTTTTCTCTTCGGAGCCGAGCGATCACATCGTTCTGCTCCTGACTACTCTACTGAGAGAAAAGACAGAACGAATTCAACGCGCTCTGGTTCTCCGCTGACCAAAGCAGACTGAAGCCATCAGGTACATCCTGCCGGCGTGCAGCTGCTGCCGTCGCCGAGGGCGGCCCCCCTGCCACCGCTAAAACAAGAGCAGCACTCCTGCGGCCTCCAGCAAAGCTGTGCCGTGGAGCCGGTCGCAAGGCAGCCGCCCCGCCTGTCCAGGCCCCCACCAAACCTGGTGGCAAGCGAGCGAGCAAGAGGCCCAGAGACGGGCGACCCAGAGGTATTACGGTAATTTTCTGGCACCCCAGCTGCCGGAATTTTACCGTTTTTTTACGGGATTTTTTTTTACAGCGTACTATTACGGTATTAGTCTACTCAAACAAACACATGCCATTTACACTTAGCATTGCTTATTCATATGAACTCGTTTACTTGCACATTCAGGGTAAAACAATGACAGAGCAATGATGCTTTTTGCAAATATTACCATTTGTTATCTATTATTTTTGTTTCAATCTTGATATTCTATTTCAAAATACTCTTTGAAGAGATTTGCCAACATTATAAACAGAATGATTAGAGCTAAAAATCCTTTATCAAGACAAGGTCATCCAAACCTTTAAAAAACCAAATCTAACCCTAAACCCAGTGTCATATTTGATATGCAAATTTCCAAAGCCTCTACATGATTAAAACTTTTAAACCTTGTGCACAATTTACTACATGCCTTCTGTTGTCTCAGTTGATACTTTTCTAGCAAGTAAAAGACATCTTAAGGTCATAGGACATATGCTTTTTACTGTGAAATCTTTAATGATCTTTTAAAGTAAATGTAAAACTTTTGTTAAAAAATAATCAAATGAACACCTACTGGACTGAAGCAAGGTTTACTTGATTATTTATGTTTTTATTATTATCTTTACAAAAATCATGTTAAAGTGTGTATCAAATATGCTGGCATACACAGGCTTTTGTGGAACATGCATTATATGTTTTCCCCCACAATAAAGACTACAGAGCTTTGATCATAGAACTAAGCATTTAAATGGTATCCTACTTTTGTCTTATAAGATATATTGGTTACACTTTACTTGAAGGGGTGTGCATAAGACTGACATGACACCTTCATAATCATGACATGACACCTACATAATCATGACATGACACATGTCATGAATATGAAGGTTTTTAATGCATGTTTATGACAACTGTCATTAAGTGTCATTCACTCGGTTATGTAATTTCTAATGCAAAGATGACATTGTTTGAGATGTCTTTGTTATGGGCTATGGTTAGGGGTAAGGGTAGGGGTAGGGTTAGGTCAAATAATGTCATATTTGCATTAAAAATGACATAACTGAGCGAATGACACTTAATGTGTCATGTCATGATTATGAAGGTGTCATATCAGTCTTATGCACACCCCTTCAAGTAAAGTGTTACCGACATATTTTTGAGAGCTATCGATTGACAACTGACAACTCATTTTAAGTAGTAGTTTAGTATGAAGATCTCATTGATTTACAATACAATCTATAAGAATATCACCTTTTTGGTCCTATAAACATCAGCAACTGCATTGAGGTGTTTTTTTTCCCTCCTCGAGTGTGAGCTTCATATTCTCATCAAGCTATGAGCCATAAAAGTCTGGTGTATGTCAAATATTATTCTCAACAAAAACCATGTATGCAACTGTGTATTTTTTTTCTTGTAGATTTTTTCCCCTAAAGAATTAATGTACTGTTCCATTATAAAAAGAGATACATCCGTTTTGACAGGGTTAAAGATTGTCAAATTAATACTATATTGAGTCAGTCAATGGTCATTGAATTGTTTGTATCATATCCATATTCTTGATTTTTTTTCCTTCACTGAATACTCTGTAACTCTCACTGCAGTAATTATTTGTTAATTATAAATTTTTCTTGAGTAATTCTTTTTAAATATGTATGTTAGGCTACTAAAAGCATACTAAAAATACATTTACATATTTATGTACTTAAGAAAAATACCCTGCAACTGTACTTTTGGTATACTAAACTGGTATACTTCAAGTCTGCTAAATTGGAACAACTCATTCTGTGCTTGTCCTGAGCTCCAACTAAAGATATACTGCAGTATATTTGATTGTGCTAAAGCGGAACTACTTCAGGTACACTTTAAATATCTTGCATTTAAAGGCCGATAGTATTCAAAGATCACACAATCCTCATCAATAGTGACATTAAAACATATTTTAGGCTTAATATTAAGAAATGTGCATTGTGCACAAAAAGTACTCCAAATAAAGTTTAATTATAATTTTTATATCAGCAAGTTTCGAGCAATATGTCAGTACATATGTTAATAGATTTGAACTATACTTAGTATGAAATAAATGTATTTTAAATATATTATTTTTTTTTTACTATGGATGGTATTGGAAAAAAAACCTCTGAATTTGGTTTCGGTGTGATGGCTCACCGATTGTGGCTCCAGGTACAGCTGGCGGGGATATCTCAGATGTGGAAATGAGCAATAGAAACACTAAAATTTCAGAAACTACAGAGCTGGCACAGATTCAGTCTTTCATTAACTAATGCAACATTGCTGGTGCTAACGGCCTTGGATTGCCCGACAGTGCTGGTATTTCTTATGTTGGTGAATCAGACACTGCTTTGTTTCCCTTGGACACACAGTATCATCATAAACAAAGTCATGTGGCACAGGCTATATGCTGCACTGAGAGCCTGGAAACTAAATCCACTGTTTTCATCCACTCTGACATATCTTAGCAAAGTATGAATCAGTATGTCAGCAAAATGAGTCAGTGAAAAGAGAAGTAAAAAAAAAAAAACTCAAACTATATAGGGAAATGCACAGTATTATTATTGAACTAAAGTGTTAAAATTCATTTACAATTTAAATTCACAAATAAATTGTAAAAGCCTAAAGAAAATAGTTGAGGATTAGATTTACAAATATTAGAAAAATGATCATAATTACACAATTGATTCCATTCACAGTGCAATTCACCAGTGACTCAGGACTGAATACAATGGTTCTACAGCAAATTCATAATTTATTCTGACCTTAATTTGTCTGCAATGAAGTTATGAATTCAAGGATACACAAAAGGTTCTAGTCAAAACCAGGTGATGTTAACAGTTGATGAGGATCACTTGTGCCTAGACAAGCATCAGGATTGTGGAAGAAATGAAGTACTGTACCAAAACTCATATAATGCTAGTTATTATTTAGCTTTTAAACAATTATTTAAATATGTACTGAATGCTAGAAAAGCATGACTCCCCAGCAGTTTCTCTATTTTTTTTTATCAAGTTTTCTTCCTCATTCTAACATTTTAGGGAGCTTTCCCCTTAATACAAGGAAAACAGAAGGAAAGGACATCTGATGCCGTCATTTCAAGAATGCCTGATTGTTTTTTTCTCCCTGAACACAAACTATGTGGGCTACTTATTGACAAAGAGGAATGATGCTTTGATATTTAGCCTACACATATCAACATTTGCTATCTGTCATTTGCATTAATCTCAGTTATATTACGGGGCTGTTGAATGCTTGAATCTGATTCGTTGACGAACGTTTTAGGATGTGCAGTTATTTTGAGAGAAATGCACAGATAAAAAAGTTCCAGGCAGGTCTTGACTGCATTAATGTTCAATATCACTTTGCCAAACCATTTCTGTTATTTCTTTCAAAAGTCCTACAACAAAAGATCCAAAATCCACAATGACACTGACCAAGCAAATATATTTAACAACAGGATAAAAATGACAAAGTATTTGCATGTTTTGTCCCCAAAATTAGGCCTACATACTCGTACTCTCAATCTCTCTGCGGAATGTCGCTGTTCTTGAAGCAGTTAAACTTGCGGTTTCACTAAAGATGCTGCTGAGGGACACACAGATTCAAGTAATTCACACATGCTTAACCAGTCTCTCTCTCTCTCTCTCTCTCTCTCATATAATTGTCTCAAGCCTCTGTTACTAGCTCTAAAATGAGGTGTTGGAACTATCAAAGTCCCTTTAAGGCAAGTCATGTCACTCGGCGGCCATCTTTGAAACACCTCTCAGGCATGCAAGTGGAGCGCCTATCTCTTTGAATGGGGAAACATCAGATTCTCCAAAACTGTTCACTAAGCTTACGATTAAATTTCATATTTGAAATCACCAATGAAATCTGACAACAACTGTATCATAAATGTTGTTTATTTTGCTCAAATAGCGTTAAAAAAAGCTTATTTCTCAGGCTAGATCAGCCAGTGCGCATGCGCAGTCCTAAGCGCACGTCTCAGTGCGTTGACTGTTTCTATAGCAACCGGGACTTCTAAAGGCATCTGCAGTGGCGTGCTGACTTTACCGATTAGCGACTGGCTCTTTTGCTAGAAGGCGGGGTTTCCGTCGATAGAGCGGCCATATTGACCGTTGCATTTTTCCCCATTCAAAACTATACGAGTGACATGTCTTGGGTATTCTATAGTCTTTGGAATTATCAACTTGAGATAAGATGCTACAATCAATGGTGTACTATCTACAGAACCTGCCAAATGTCTTTAAAAACAACATCTGAATTAGGTGTGGTAACCAAAGTATAAGCGGAATAATTAACTTCGGGTGGTTGAATTATTGGAAAATTATGCACACCGAGGTGTAACCATCACTGCCTCGGCCCATCGTTAATTAGTTCTTACTTCTTCAATTAATCCAGAACGCGGCAGCAAGATACATTTTTAACGAGCTGAAAAGAATGCACGTCACACGTTTATCAGTTTGCACTGGCTGCCAATAGCAACTCGCATAAAATTCAAGGCATTAATGTTTGCCCACAAAACCACCACTGGCTCTGCACCCCTTTACCTAAATTTGTTACTTCAGAATTATGTGCCCTCTAGAGGCTTGCATTCTGCAAGTGAACGTTGCTTTATTGTGCCATCTCAAAGAGGCACAAAATCACTTTCACAGACTTTTAAATTAAATGTTCCCTCCTGGAGGAATGACCTGCCCAACTTAGTCTGAGCAGCTGAGTCCTTAGCCATCTTTAACAATCAGCTAAAAACACGTCTCTTCCATCTTTATTTGACCCTCTAACTCTAGCACTCTCTATTCTAATTCTATTCTTTATTTAAAAAAAAAACTTTTATTAATAATTATAAATAATAAATAAATAATTGTATTTATTATACAATTATAATTCTGACTTTCTGACTTCTGATTAACAAAAGCAAAAAAAATCTCTAACACTAGCTTGCTCTATTCTTTTTCTATTATATCTGTTTTCTTTTTATATATTATATGATTAAAAAAAACTTGCTATGTGTACTGCATTAAGCTAACTGAGACTTGTTATAGCACTTGCTTATCATTGCTCTTTTGTTGATTTTGATTGCTTCCATTGTCCTCATTTGTAAGTTGCTTTGGATAAAGCATCTGCTAAATGTCTAAATGTAAATGTATGTGTACTTAAATTAAAGTAAACTATGGCTTAAAAGTTTCCCAGGATAACAACACATGTTCTCAGCGGAATAGTATGTGTAATAATATTTGCTATAGCTAACAGCAAAAGACCAAAGCACAAAAATCATGATAAACTCTGTTAACCTTAATTCATGTTCTTGTAGGAGTTAAATGAGTATCTCTTCCTTCTTTAGTAGATAAGCGGTAGGCTACTACATTTAAAGGGTTAATTCACCCAAAACTGAAAATTAGCCCACAATTTACTCACCCTCAAAGTCATCCTAGGTGTATATGACTTTCTTCTTTCAGACGAATTCCTTTGCTCCTGTTAACAAACGTTGGTTTTCACGAGACTCACTGGTGCATGCGCAACGCTGAACTCATTCGTCATCCGCCCAGAGCTGCTTCCGTGTAGGACTGTTGGCGCAAGCTACATTAAAGTGATTATTACGTTTTGAATATGGATATTTTTCTTACAAAAACGCATCGATTCGCTACAGGAGGCCTTTGTTCACCCCCCCGGAGCCGTGTGAGACACTTTTTTTATGGATGGGCGCTTTTTATTTAACTTCTTTTGGACTGATGCATGCAATACCCGCTGAGTGGCATTAAACAGCTTGAAATATCAAAGCTTTTTTATATAACTCCGACTGGATTCGTCTGAAAGAAGAAAATCATATACACCTAGGATGACTTGAGGGTGAGTAATTTGTGGGCTAATTTTCATTTTTGGGTGAACTAACCCTTTAAGGCCCCATTTACACTAGTGCATTTACGTTTTAAAATGCATAACTTTTGCTAAGGTTACACCTGTTGTTTACACTACTCAAAGACGTTTTAGTTTGAAAACTCCGGGGGTGCATTTCAGTGTAAACGGACCAAAACGGAGACTTTTGAAAACAATAGCATGGCTGCCCTCATTCTCTCTGTGTATCCTTGATGACCGTGTAAACAATAACATCATGCTCATTGTTGTACCCATAGATATGTCTAGGTAGATTCCCCATTCGACCACACCAACCACACAGACGCGTCCGCCATCTAAATAATAGGGAATCTATACATATGGTTGTACCTGCATGAATGATCATGTGACACGCGTTTTCGGTTGTGTAGTGTGGACAGAGATCGTTTAAATGCAGTGAAAACGCCAGTGTAGACGAGGATCGTTTTCATTTTAAAACGCCGTTTTAAAACGAAAACGCACTAGTGTAAACAGGGCCTTAGGCCCTGTCCACACGAATGTGGGTATTTTCAAAACCTGCTTTTTCTATGCGATTTGGCCATTCATCCACTCGCAAACGCAGCACCAGGTCACTGAAATCGAACATTTTTGAAAACTCCTGCCAGGGTGAAGATTTTCAAAAACTCCGGTGGCAGTGTTATCGTGTAGACAGCAAAACCGGAGATTTTGGCTTGTGACGTTGGAGGAGGCGCTGTTATCTCCGCCTACTGGAGCATTTTTCATGCTTCTGATTGGCCAACATGGCTTTACGGTTGAGATTACGGCTGCATCCGAAAACTTAGGCAGCAGACTTGCTGCCTCGCTGCCGTATGAGGCAATGACTTTGCAGGCAGCGTTTTTGCACGAAGGCACCTCAATGAACTGATTTTGGACAGGCTTCTGAGACAGCGTAAAAGTTTAATGATCTACAACAAAATAGAACGAGTTTTTGCAATAACTAAACAAATATTTAATTACTATAATACTGATTTCTGGCTAGAAATAACATCAAAAGTGCAAAAGTTAGTCAGAAATATACATTTACACACAAACTGACCACCAAACACAACTTTCAGACGCCATCTTTATTTTTTAGCTCAACCGTCACAGAATGGAACACACAGGATTGTGGGATATCAAAGGCAGCGAAGGATACATCTATGCTGCCTTCAAAATTTGATCAGAAGAAGGTACCGCCGGAGACAGGAAGTAAAGCAGAATTTGGATTCGGATGTGCCTTGATGCCTTCCTGCCTTGGAATGCTACCTCCGAAGGCAGCATTTTAGAGTTTTCGGATGCAGCCTATATCGCCACCTGTTGGCTTGGCATTGGCGACTTTGTCACTAGATTTAGCGACTTTTCAGATCCCTTTAGCAACTTTTTTTTCCAAAAAGCGACTAGCGACTTTTTGGACAAACTTTAGCGACTCTCTAAATGTCACCAGTACCGCACGAGGTCTTGTTTCCCCGCTGCAGTCACACCCCTCTGAGCGTCTGCTCTGTTCAGTGAGCATTCCATCAAAGAGTATAGAAGACCAAGAGGCAAAACTCTGATGCTTTTTGGGGAACAGCCACTAGGTGGCGCTTTGGTAGCACGGCCGCCATTTTGGAGTGAAAATTCCAACTGGACAACAGCACAGATACACAGAAACAGACAGAATAACAATGATAGAGAGGTCAAAGTGGAATAAAAGAACGCAATGTTGTGCAATCCACTTCAAAAACTAGTGTGACAGTCCAAAAGGCCGGCTTCAGGGACAGCACCAAGGCCTGATGCCTGGGAAACTGGGCGGGTGCGCACACAGTCTAAGCGGCAGGTGGGGCCAGGAAGGAAGGGTCCGCCCCCAATGAAAGTTGGACATTTCACTGCGGGGAAGAAAGGGCAGTCTGGTCCCTAGCCTGCAGGAGGGGGAGGAATGTTGGCCCAGAGACGGCTGTGTTCTCCTCTCTTTACAAAAGAAAAAACCCTGCAAGAGAGCAGGTTTTACTTTTGAGTTCTTTTTCAATAAAAAAACTTTGTGTTCAGCATACAATGACGCATGTGTTGATTGGTCTAGAGAGGCAAAATGTTTTAGAAACCCTAACCTTGCAATCGGGCCATGTGCCGGCAGAGGGAAAAGATGCCCCCCCTGTTTCGGTGGAGTAATTACAAACTCGGTTTCGGAAAGGGATTCCCAAGTGCTGAGAGAAGAAATCTGTGTTCTCCTCGGCAAAGGGGCAATTCAAGTGGTGCCATGGGAGAGAATGGAAGATGGGTTTTACAGCCGCTACTTCCTCCTCCCAAAGAAAAGCGGGGGCTTACGGCCTATCCTGGTCTGCAGAGGTTGAACAAGCACCACAGATGTTTCAAGTTCAAGATGCTCACGGTGCATCATCTTCTGTGCTCCCTGCGTCCCCGGGATTGGTTTACATCAGTGGACTTGACCGATGCATACTTCCATATCACAATCCACCCGGGGCACAGAAAGTTTCTGAGATTCTCCTTTGAGGAGACTGCATACGTGTTTCAAGTCCTGCCATTCGGGCTATCCCTAGCGGCGCGCATTTTTACGAAATTTGGTGTTGAGACTGCTGGGTCTCATGGCCTCAATGATAGCAGTCGTCTGGCTGGGTCTCCTCTTCATGCATGCATTCCAGAGATGGGTGCAGAGCACGAGGTTGAATGCTGTACGGCATTTAAACAGACAGGTGACGATTACGCCGTCGTGTGTTCGGGCTCTGAATCCGTGGCGAAACCCCGCTTTGTTGTCAGAGGGAATTCCCCTGGGCAGGGTTACGTCACGTATAGTGGTGTCAACAGATGCGTCTCTGCATGGATGGGGACCTCTGTGCCAGGGGAGCTCTGTAAGAGGGAAGTGGTCAGCGGCGCTAAGATGGCGTCACATACATTTTTTGAAGTTGCAGGCTGTTTGTCTGGTGCTGGAACACTTTGCCCAGCGCTTACGGCTGTTCCCCTGTTGCAGCTGACACTGAAGCTCTTGATGTGGAGCAGCGAATGTTTAGCATCACTCAGGGCAGTGCACGTCCCGGGCCATCTGAATGTTGGGGCGGACATGCTGTCCAGGGGCAGTCCGCAGGTCAGGGAGTGGCGCTTGCACCCACGAATAGTAACACAGATCTGGGATCGGTTCGGCAAGGCCGAAGTGGATCTTTTTGCGTCTGCGGAAAACACACACTGCCCGCTGTTTTTCTCGATCACAGACAGGAGCGCTCCCCTGGGTGTGGATGCTCTGTCGCATGTATGGCCCAGGACCCTGCCAGGACCTCCGCCCGAGGATCTGATACAGCCCACTCTAGATCGGGTGTATCAGGAGGGTCTGTAGCCGATTCTGGTGGCACCTTGCTGGCCAGCAAAGACGTGGTTCACGAGCATCATGGGGTTGCTGTCAGGGATGCCGTGGTGTCTTCCCCTGTGGAAGGACCTGCTGTCACAGGCAGGGGGGCAGATTCTGTATCCTCGGCCAGGGCTTTGGTCTCTGTGGGCTTACCCGCTGAGAGGGAGAATTTCTCAGCACACGTTTGTTCGGTTTTACCGACTAGATGTCACTGTGGCAACGGTAGCTATGTCTGTGCTTACCTCTGGGCCCCGCGCAGTCGGAGGCACGGTGAAGAGCTGAACTGAACAAAGGGAATAATGCATGCGACTGCATTTATATGCTGTGGGCAGGTAGCCCCGCCCACGTCGTCATGCGTCATTTGGCTTTCAGGCGTGAATATAGGTGTCTTCAGCAGATGGCGCAAGAGCGTGATATCCCATAGTCATGTGTTGTACCTCGTTTACCTCCTTCTGGGAACAGTAGTTATATGCATAACTCAACGTTCTTTGATTCCATTGACCACACAGTGAATGAACTGCGCATGTGCACGCTGTGTTGCCATGGACCAATCACTTACCAGCTTCTCCTTTGTATTAAATTAGAAAAATTATTTTGTCATTTAGCTACTTTTCAAGCAGGGTTTAGCTACTTTCCATTGCAAATAGTTGGCAACACTGTTTTATGACAGTGCTTCATAGCATGCTTTTGCGTTTTCATGTGGACAGAGATTTTTTTTCAAAAAAAAAAGTTTTGCTCCACAAAGAAAACATTTCTAAATGAAACCAAATCAGGATAACCACTGAGTGTCTCATAACAACATTCAAGTACAGCTAAAATGATTAGTCGACATTATTGAGATAATGATTGTAACTGTACAAAAGTAATATAATTCTTTGAAAAAGTCTGAATAAAAAGTCGCAATTTCCTTTTTTATTTTTTTATTCAGTGGCAGAAACAGGCTTCCATAGTTTAGAGATCCATTCATATGCATTGTCTGTCACCATGTTGTTTTAATAATGATTCAAACTGCAGAAAGTTCATTGGAAAATCCCATTGGTGTTGAACTAAATATTAGCTGCATCCGCATCAAGACAGGAATCCGATGTTTCTGTAACTTTTGAGGTGCCTTCATGATTGCAGCATTGATATCCTTCACTGCCTATGATATCCCACAATCCTGTGCGTGCACAGGGCAGTTGGTTGTAAAAAAAACAAAAGGTGACTGATGGAGTGATTAAAAGAATTAAATTAATTATGATTCAATTTCTCCCAAGAAATAAGCATTGTAGCCATGAAATATTTGTCTGGTTAGGACTATAGCTCACCTACATTCTGGTTAAGGTCACTTGATGTCATGAAACCAGAGTTCTGAGGAGTTCTCACACAAATAGACAATCCTGTGAAGTCATAGACTGACCGGACAGTGAGGCAGCAAAGATTTAGATGGTCTTTCCCCTATTATTCCCTAGTCGGTTTTAAGGGTCTCTTAAGGATAAATTCACCCCATCGTGCTTGCGTATAACAAAGCCTTTCTAGTCTGCTGTGATTCAGATGATCATGTGTTTAAACCTAACGAAAACCAAATGAATTTGGTTTTCTTTTTTTTAAATGAGAAATGTGGAAACACATTTGTTTTGGTGCAATTCTAACAAATAATGTTGTTATGAGATCTATAAACATGTAAAAACAATTAGAAAGTGAGCAGTGAGGGCTGCATGACATCTGTGTGAGTCAGACGAGTCAGTAAAAACTCAGAAAACAACAGATTTCAGTCTTTGCTCACAATTCAAAGGAACGGGGAAACACTTGATATTTTTCCTGGATACAGTCCCAGCCTTTATACTTTTCAGAAGTTTATTTTAGGCCTTTTCTGCGAAGCAACACAACAGAGAGCAAACAAGTATTTATGCTCCAAAACAGAACAAAAACAAAAGAATAACAGGGTTTCATCCTCTGTGTGAGTGATAAGTTAAAGCTGACGCAAAATACAACATGGAACAGAAACTGCGCCAAAAATAAAAACTAGAACGTTGACGGAAAATGCACAGAGACTTTTGATAAACACAGATTTATAAAGCTCACATACTCCCGCAAATAAACATATGGACATTTGTTTATAGATTTCCACAAATTAAACTGTGCAATTAAGACAAGGTAGAACTGTTGTCAATCTAAATGTCTACACAAGCATATTGAATAAGAGCATTATATTTTATTCCATAGAAGTATTCTATACATTTTTAGACCTTTGAGCATAAATTCTTCAAATGATTGAATACACAGAGAAAATCCAAAGACACATCTATCTTAAGATGGTCTGTTTGAAGGGAATGGTGAATTCAAGAACATGATCCATGAATGAAAGATAAGCATTATAAGTGCCAAGACAAGCTTTAACAGCAGGGGAGTACAAAAAAAGCTGATACATAAGGTGTCTAAATAGATCATATTTAAATTAATGCAATAATGTAATAGGCTATGAGTAGCAGAAGTCATTAAGCATTCATGTCTCTGTCTGTACTGCCTGAGAAATCAAGAAGGAGGAGAGAAGGGGGGACTCTAATGTTGTAAATGAAGCTTGAAAATCACACTACCAGTTCATCAATGATGCTTTGAGATCTGCAGATATCATTTGTAATCTGCTGTTTGCTGGTCTCAAAACTGATCAGCTTTAGAAATCACATTCTAACGATCAGAGATAAAGCTCCTTTATAACAGCTAGGATCATCAACAACTTCAAAAACATTCAAATACATCCTCAGACAAACAAAAAAAACCTCAAGAATACTCAAACTGAATAGCATTTGTAGTAATATTTTGCTTTTGGCCTACAAAATACTGCATACGTCTGTTAATATTATTTTCTGTTCTTCTGAGAGTTACAAAAATATATTTGATTTCTTCAGCAGGTAAATAATATATTTAGATCTAGATTGCATACACTATTTGTAACTGTGTGTGTGTGTGTTGTCTACATTTGCAAATGAAATGTGCCTGTGTGTGTGTTCAATGAGTAGTCAGCGTCTGTATATCTGTGTCAGAGCCGAACAGCTCTTTGTATAGCGGAGGGAAGAGGGAATGCACCGTGAGAGGGTAAAGCTGCCGGAACCATCGCAGTTTCTCAATATGCAGTGCACACAGAGACTTCAGCACCTGGACTCTTTGATACAGCTAGGAACATACAAAACCACAACATTAAAGCCGATATATTTCTTTACTTTCTGTATTTAAATCCTTTTTCTCCATCTCTTTTACCTTATGTAGTAGACTCTCCTGATTGTCTCTGTGCAGAATGTGACTAAGGGCAAGCTCCACATCTCTCCTGGCTCTCTGCACTCGTTCTCTGTCCTCCAGACACGGTCGGTCTACTCAAAGTGGAGAGAAAGATTGAGAGATTAAGCCTATTCTACTTTAAAGTCAGAGTTTCTGCAGTAATGTGGTTTTGCTGTGCTCACCTGCATTGAGGAGGACCAGTGCAGTGAACACTGCCATCTGCTGTTCAGTCAGTCTCAGCGCACACAGATTGTGAGCAAAGTCGAATACAGCAGCTATCAGATCACCACATGCTGGAGAACAAACACAGACATTCAAAAACAGTTCGAATTACATCGCCATTAACTTTTGGAAGATAAAATGTTAAAAGTGATAATAAGTCACAATGTCAGTGAGTAATTATTCCTTGTGAAAAGGGAGTGTAATTGTATAGAATGTGTACTTGCGTATAATATTAAAGGGGTCATATGATGCGATTCAAATGCGGAGTTTTGCGCATCGTGTGTGTGTGCGTGTGTGTGTGCACGCGTGTGTGTGAGAGAGAGAGAGGGAGACAGGGTCACATCACAGAGTCAGCTGTCTTAACCGCGGCTTGTGTACTGCATCATTACTGTGTCTGTTGCCCTTTAGGGCTTGAACTGATGGTAAAACTAATGACATTATTTATGAAAGATGAAGCTCGCGATTATGGTAAGGGGAGTTACATTTCCGACGAGTGCTTGCGATGTTCGGCCTATCACAATGCACTGGGTCAGCTGGCCAATCAGAGCAGACTGCGCTTGTCAGAAGGAGGGACTTTGTTGAAAACGAAGCGTTTGAGAGAGGCGGGGCATAGAAGACCTACAACAATGTACAGTATTTGAAAAATAATGTGTTTTTTGAACATTAAAGCACGTCAACATATTCTGTTACACCAAATACACAAAATAATGATCTTTAAAAAAACATCATATGACCCCTTTAATGGAATAAAAGGCAACTTAAGTGCACTTTCATGACTGTTTCTTAACACATTTAACTACACTTCTGAAAAGTGCACTTTGTAATAATGTCAAATTAAAAGTTTTACTTAAAATTTGAGATTATAATTGTTTTATTATTGTCTGTTGTGCTTTAAAAAAGTACACTTATACTGATGGGTGACTAATATACTAAAGCGTTTAATAGTTAAAGTTAATACTTTTTAAAAATATAAAATTGCGACTTCTTCATTATACAAAAGCATTCCAAATCATTTAAACATATGACACACAAGTTTCAACAGAAATTACATTAAAGTATATTTTAGTTTACCATAAATCTTTGTCAGTACATTCAGCAGTACACTTTAACCACATTTCAAAGGCGATATAATTATGCAATTACATATGAAGAAGTATTTAAGTACTACTTAAGTTGGTCAAAAATTTGGACTCTAAAGTTACGCTACTTGCATTTGATATAAATGTAGGTAAAACTTTATTTTAAGGTGTCCTTGTTACACATATTACATGTACTTACTATTATAATAACAATAAATTATGCATAATTACATGCAAGTAACCCTAAGACAAACCCTTATCCTAACTATAACCACATATGACCCTGGACCACAAAACAAATAGTTGTATCTCGGCCAAATATTGTCCTATCCTAACAAACCATACACCAATGGAAAGCCTATTTATTCAGCTTTCAGATGATGTATAATCTCTCAAATCTCTCCATGAAATAAAGTGCAGCCTAAATTTAAACTACATGTATGTAACTACAACTTAATTTAATTGAAATGAACATGCATTTAAGTTCCCAAAAACATTTGATCCAGTTTGCAACAGGTATATTCTTTTATAATATATAATTTGTTATTAGTACTTAGTATTATTCACAAGGTATTAGACAAATATGATTAAATTCAGGTTTTTAAAAATAAGTTGACAAAAATGCTCTTACACTGGAAGTCTATGGGGCGATTGCTGTAAATCAAAATATTCTTTTAACTCACCAAGGGATTTGAAAAGTTCCGTTCCTGCAAATTTGCCGTCAAAGAATACTGTGTTGTTTTCTGTGTTAAACATCCGACTCATCCGGACCAGAACCACTTCCATGGACCCTAATAAGAAAGAGAGAAAGGCACGCACAGAAGGCGGCAGAGAGGAGAGAGCAACATACACAGAATTATAGAAAGAGGAGAAGACAAAGCCAGAAAAGTGACAGGTATTTGAGAGATAGAAACCGGACAGAGAGATGAGAATGGAGCTATAAACCTTGTAAACCTTACCAGATGTAACTGATTAACTAGTATGTTGTACGGAAAGCTGTATCTCACCACTCTTGAGGAGAGCAATTTGATCATTCTGACCAAGCTGGCGGAATCCAGGGATACGTTTAGCAAACTCCACCACGTACTGAACAGCATCGGTCAACCGCAACGCACAGTGCTGCCACATCTCATCCACCGACTGCAGAGAGAGAGGAAGAAGAGATAGAGAAAGTGAGAAGGGTGAGAGTGAGTGGAGACTATTTAGATATCCACACTACAAGTCAAAAGTTGGACTGAAATGTTTTTGAATGAAGCCTAAAGTCCCCAATATATTTTCTTCACTCATGTTTGCCATTTGCAGACATTCTGAAATGCTGGTATTAATATTTAAATATGTGTGCACACTGTCCTCCTAATTATACAACAAAATTGCAGACATTTCCAGGAATTCCAGGTCATCTTTAAAGGCTGTATATGAGTGATCATAGAGATGTGGATATGTTTGCACCAGCTCTGCAATTCAGCCCTTCATGATTTTACTCGTGTCTGATGGCAGTTCAAAGTTGATTAGCATTCAACTTGTCAACAGTCAACTCAGAACACTTCGTTTAACGAGATTGAAAAAATATCATGAATCAGACCAATGAAATCAATGAATGGTCAATGGTCAATGAACCCAGTTCAAATGTGTTTAACAGTCAGCTTGAAGGTTTCCACAAATTTTGCATTGGCGAGTTGTTTCGATAAACCAACAAGAACTTTGAACACTTTGTTTGACCAGCTTTTGTTAGAAATTACATCACATTTGAAAAATAAATAAATAAATAAAAGCTAATTGCTATGGACCAATGGCTGTTCAAAGGTGTTTAACAGTCAGCTTGAAGGTTTCCAGAAAGTTTGCACTGGTGAGCTGTTTCGAAACATCAAAACACTTTGTTTGATTTAGGTTGAAATGACATGACACTTATTCATTCTTTAATTTAGCTTGAAGTATCAGTACCTTTACAATAAAAAAAAACGCAAAACTTTTCCTCAATTACGACTTTATTTCTCACAACTGAGAAATAGATTTCTCATAATCGCAATTATTTCTACAACTTCACATCTCACGGTGGACCTTTTTCATATTTTCGGGTTTCTCAGCAGCGAAAGTCATCCTAGTTGGGTTAACTTGAAGTGCAGTGAATGGGATTCCCATTTGTTCAAATAGCAAAAGAAAAACTCTGCGCTAGTGTTTTCACGACTTTCAATAAAAGGAAAAAAACTGAGAGAGATTGACAACGGCAGTGAGAACGATGTCAAACTTACCGTCCCTCCCATAGGCGCTGCATTACAAACACCCTCGCATTAGCGTAAGCTAGTTTTTTTGTAATTTGATGCAAAGATAATATAATACAAAGAATAGTGTTATAAAGTACATACATTTAAAAAAAAAATACAAATATGAAAAACTTTCGAGGATTTACGACGCTTGTGAAAAGGGTCCATTGAGATTTGTAATTAATTAAATCACAAAGAGGAATGTTTGACTAATGACACACTGTTTCACATTGTCATCAGTTACAGCTGTGCTAGATACATAAGAGTAGAGAACATGTACTTTGCTCTGGTAAGCGTGGATCTCCTCCCTGCTAAAAACCTTCCATCTGAGAGCCTGCAGCTCCTCCGGTCGATACTGAGTCGTCTCTCTGTGGGAACGTACGATACTTGCAGAGAGCTCCTCTGTCAACAAACACAAAGAGAGATGTTAATCCAAAAGTTAAACAGTACAACACCACTTAGTACAACTCCTAAAGGTGTGATCACATTATCGAAATGTGAGAACACTTTAACTCTGTTAAAGGGATAGTTCACCCAAAAATTAAAAATTATGTCGTTAATTACTCACCCTCATGTCGTTCCAAAACTGTAAGACCTTCATTCATCTTCAGAACACAAATTAAGATATTTTTGATGGAATCTGAGAGCTCTCTGACCCTCCCATAGACAGATCCTTACACGATCAAGGCTCAGAAACGTAGCAAGGAGATCGGTGTTTAATAAAGTCGTTATTTTTTATTTCTTTGCGCACAAAAAGTATTCTCGCAGCTTTGCAAAATTACTGTTGAAACACTGATGTCACATGGATTATTTTACCAATCTCCTTGCTACGTTTCTGAGCCTTGATCGTGTAAGGATCTGTCTATGCAGGGTCAGAGAGCTTTCAGAATGAATCAGAAATATCTTAATTTGTGTTCTGAAGATGAACGGAGGTCTTACAGTTTTGGAACGACATGAGGGTGAGTAATTAATGACAGAATTTAAATTTTTGGGTGAACTATCCCTCTAAACCACTTTATAACACCATGTAGCTCTCATGAATCTTGTGGTTCTCACCTATGTGCAGAGATGTCGGGTAAGAAAAGAACGAACTCTCAGGGTCAAAAGGACGAATGCCCACTTCACTGCCGCTCATGTTCAGAATAGCCTCTGGTGTAGACGTTGTGGAGTCAAATCCTGAAAGAGAGAAAGAAAACTATACACCACAATATAATTTGAGATGAAAAGTACTTCCTACAGTGGAGAAATTCTCACATCTCCCAGCTGACAAGCTGTTGCACTCACCTCTCCTGTGGGAGCCCCTGTAGGCCAGACTCTGAGCCTGGGCCTCGCCTATGCGACAATCCAGGTATGGATGCACCTCTGGAGGGCAGCCTTGCAGTTCAGGCTCTACAGAGTAAGGGTAAGCTGGAGGTAGAGCTGGGATGAGATGTGATGACTGTTCTCTGGGCTCTTTGCTGGATCGGTAGGCTGGAAGAGGCTGGGGCTCTTGGACTGAGTTGGCCTGAAGTCGCTGCTGCTGCCGGTGTCTCTCAACTTCTGCAAACAGAGAGTCTCTCTGGCGCTTAGACATCCGGCCAAACTTCACCGCTGAGGGAACATCACAAACATCACAAAAAAGATGGAATTAATCATTCTATATCATCCATTCAAGCATTCTTCAATCCGTCCTTTCTTACCATCGCGGCTCATTCCCTGAGCGACACATTTTTTGAGACGGCAGCTCTGGCAGCGGTTACGGCTGGCACGGTCAATAGGGCAGTTGCTCTGTCTGGAGCAGGAGTATTGCACGCTGGAGGACTGACTTCTGCGGAAGAAGCCCTGTAGAGGCAGAAAGCGGTGGGTCGGTGGGGTGTAGAACAATTAGGGGGAGTGTACTAAAGAAGCAAAATTATGAATATTTGACATTAGCAAAGTCATTTTTCATTTTTCTTACCTTGCAGCCCTCACAAGTGATAACTCCATAATGAACCCCTGATGATTTATCTCCACAGATCTTACATGGGATCACCTCAATCTGAGCTATAGACACAAACAGAACAATAACAACACAAACATTAAAGCCTTGATCATGTGTTTTAACATAAATGTGTTGAGCTGTCACAGTTTATTTAAATAATTTCCAACGCTATTATTCAGATTATAATTCTAGCCAGCAGAGGTCAGCACAGTCCAGATAAAATAATTGTTAGTTTTGTTTTTTTTTTACTGAAAATGTAATTTTATATTTATTATTAAAAATTATTTTTATTAATGAATACTTTCATTCAGCAAGGATGCATTTAATTGATCTAAAGTGACAGTTTAAAGATATTTATAATGTTGCAAAATATTTCCATTTCAAATAAATGCTGTTATGTTGAACTTTCTATTTATCTATTCAAGAATACTGAAAAAATACATTGATAATAACGTTATAATAATGTTTCTTGAGCACCAGATCAGCATATTAGATGATTTCTGAAGGATCACATGACACTGAAGACTGGAGTAATAGCTGCTTTGAAAATATATTAAAACGAAAGTGTTGAAACTATAATCATATCTCACAATACAGCTGTTTTCATTGTATTTTAGATACCTTGGTAAACATAGGTGACATGCAAAATTTAAAATTGTATCAAATTCTAATGTTTGAATGATGGTACATATATAAACATATTTTAAAAAGTATAATGATTATATAATTTTTACTTAACCCAAAATTAACTGAACCATTTATCAATAATGACATTCAAAAAAAGCACAGACATACCAAACTTTTAAGTGGTTTAAGATGTGTGTTAATGCTTTAAGATGTTAAAATAGGTACAGTATCTTGTGATGGAGGAGTAGACTAATTAATATGAAGAAATGAAACACAAGAAATGTTAAATACACACTCACAGTAAACAAGTGTACAAGTGCAAATACACAGAAGTATAAATACACAAAGCTGCTGAAACACAAACACACACTGGTTTTGGAACAGACTAAAGATAATCCCTGAAAGCCACATTAAGAAATCCTAATCTAATGAACAGAAGGAGAGAAGGAAAGAGAGAGGTATGTGTAGAGGTAAGTGTAGCTCTACTGTTGTGCTGTGCACACAGACACATATGAACGTGAATATATTTAAAATACATTTATTTCATACTAAGTATAGTTTAAATCTAGTAACACATATACAGCTTGAGAATTACTGACATTCAAATTATAAAAGTATTTTTTCCCCTTTTTCTTACCTTGCAGCCCTCACAAGTGATAACTCCATAATGAACCCCTGATGATTTATCTCCACAGATCTTACATGGGATCACCTCAATCTGAGCTATAGACACAAACAGAACAATAACAACACAAACATTAAAGCCTTGATCATGTGTTTTAACATAAATGTGTTGAGCTGTCACAGTTTATTTAAATAATTTCCAACGCTATTATTCAGATTATAATTCTAGCCAGCAGAGGTCAGCACAGTCCAGATAAAATAATTGTTAGTTTTGTTTTTTTTTTACTGAAAATGTAATTTTATATTTATTATTAAAAATTATTTTTATTAATGAATACTTTCATTCAGCAAGGATGCATTTAATTGATCTAAAGTGACAGTTTAAAGATATTTATAATGTTGCAAAATATTTCCATTTCAAATAAATGCTGTTATGTTGAACTTTCTATTTATCTATTCAAGAATACTGAAAAAATACATTGATAATAACGTTATAATAATGTTTCTTGAGCACCAGATCAGCATATTAGATGATTTCTGAAGGATCACATGACACTGAAGACTGGAGTAATAGCTGCTTTGAAAATATATTAAAACGAAAGTGTTGAAACTATAATCATATCTCACAATACAGCTGTTTTCATTGTATTTTAGATACCTTGGTAAACATAGGTGACATGCAAAATTTAAAATTGTATCAAATTCTAATGTTTGAATGATGGTACATATATAAACATATTTTAAAAAGTATAATGATTATATAATTTTTACTTAACCCAAAATTAACTGAACCATTTATCAATAATGACATTCAAAAAAAGCACAGACATACCAAACTTTTAAGTGGTTTAAGATGTGTGTTAATGCTTTAAGATGTTAAAATAGGTACAGTATCTTGTGATGGAGGAGTAGACTAATTAATATGAAGAAATGAAACACAAGAAATGTTAAATACACACTCACAGTAAACAAGTGTACAAGTGCAAATACACAGAAGTATAAATACACAAAGCTGCTGAAACACAAACACACACTGGTTTTGGAACAGACTAAAGATAATCCCTGAAAGCCACATTAAGAAATCCTAATCTAATGAACAGAAGGAGAGAAGGAAAGAGAGAGGTATGTGTAGAGGTAAGTGTAGCTCTACTGTTGTGCTGTGCACACAGACACATATGAACGTGAATATATTTAAAATACATTTATTTCATACTAAGTATAGTTTAAATCTAGTAACACATATACAGCTTGAGAATTACTGACATTCAAATTATAATTAAACTTTATTTGGAGTACTACTTGTGCACAATGCACATTTCTTGATATTAAGCCTAAAATGTGTTTCAGTGTCACTATTGATGAGGATTGTATGATCTTTGAATATTATCCATCTTTAAATGCAAGATATTTAAAGTATGTCTGAAGTATACTTGCAATAGTCCCACTTTGGCACAATATATAAATATACAGTTCATCTTTAGTTGGACTTCAGCACAATTAAAGTGTATTAAGCACAAAATTAAGTTATTCCAATAAGCAATTTAGCAGACTTTAAGTATAACAGTTTAGTATACTAAAAGAACAATTATAGTTTTTTTTTTATTACGTACATAATATGTAAATGTATTTGTAGTATAGTTAGCATGAAATAAATGTATTTTCAAATATATTTTAGTATTTTATTTTTATAGGATATACGCATATTTTTGTCGTGTTAGGAACTTGGTGTCTATTTGTATACTAGGTTAATGATATTTTCTTTTCCCCAAAACATCATTTAGTAAGTTTATTATGTTTTTTTCTTCGCAACGACTGTTGGGTTTTGTCAGGTCCCTGAAACGTAGCTGATTTCAGGTTTTATACTGGGGACATTTAGAAAATGTAGCTAACACACGCATGCACAGCATTAAAAGTGAGATTACAGTGTATTTAACAATAATATCACAAACCATATGCAAAGGGACAGGTTTTAAAATACATTAGTGTTTAAAACTGCAATGTAACAGAAACAGTGGCAGATTTTTTCTTCTGTATTATGGTGTACATTCAAGTGAAAAAGATTATCAAAAGAAAACACTGTAGAACAGGGCCTTCCATCTGCATTGTTGAGTGGATGGAGGCGGATCTGAATGCAAGCTTCTGATTAATTGTAAGAAAGGGACGGCGTTTAAAAAATGTGAATGAAAAGAATATTGGAGAAGTCCAGCGTATGTCACCAGACAGAATTCTGTTGTTTCACTGGACGATCCAGTTAATATATTCTGATTAAACATTGTGCATTGATGAATTGTTCATATAATAAGATCAATAATATGCATTTTGAAATAAGATAGGGTGAGGGATGGGATTTTTGTTTCATGTTCACTTGTATGTTCTGGTCCAGAGTCTTGTGGCTTAAGATAGTGAGAGGTTTTGTTGCATTTCTGGCATGTTTGCAGGTTCCTAAGCTGAAACTCAAAATGTATGTGTTCTGTACATTAGTGTGTGTGTTTTCAGTGAAAATGACAGTAAGTCTAACCTACTTATTTCTTGGAATCTAGCAATGTGTGTGTGGCTAAGTGATGTGGTCACATCGTCCAGTACCAAGGAACATGAGTCCCCTCCCTTAAGTATGCACACACACACACACACACACACACACATACACACACACATACTTGCATTTGTGGTTTACGGGGACTCGTCATAGGTGTAATGGTTTTTATACTGTAAGAACTGTATTTTCTATCACCATACACCAACCCTACACCTAAATCTACCCCTTACAGAAAACTACTGACAATTTTTGAATTTCATAAAACACCGTTTTGTATGTTTTTTAAGCATTTTGTTTTACGGGGATACTGGAAGTGTCCTCATAAACCATGTTTACATTGTAGTACCCATGCCATTATACACATTTGTGTCCTCATAAACCATATATACCAGCACACACACACACACACACACACACTATGCACACATACAGGTGGGAGGAAACGTAGAGAAGGAAGTAAATGAGAGAATGATACAAGGTTAAAGTTCATAAGTTTAAAGATACAGTGGGTACGGAAAGTATTCAGACCCCCTTACATTTTTCACTCTTTGTTATATTGCAGCCATTTGCTAAAATCATTTAAGTTCATATTTTTTCCTCATTAATGTACACACAGCACCCCATATTGACAGAAAAACACAGAATTGTTGACATTTTTGCAGAATTAAAAAAGAAAAACTGAAATATCCCATGGTCCTAAGTATTCAGACCCTTTGCTCAGTATTTAGTAGAAGTACCCTTTTGATCTAATACAGCCATGAGTCTTTTTGGGAAAGATGCAACAAGTTTTTCACACCTGGATTTGGGGATCCTCTGCCATTCCGGTTGAAAAATTTAAGGGGGTCTGAATACTTTCCGTGCCCACTGTACATTCCACTGAGGCTTATTACAAAATAAAATAAAATGCAATCATAAAATGATGTAAAAAGGTTTTAATTGAGAGCTGAACTAATGGGATTACACTTGAAATTGTTAACCAAGGGTCATATTTAATCCTAGCTTAATGTAATGCTGTGAGTGGGTTTTCTAGACAATGAAATATATTTTCTACAAATGTAAGTTGAGATGTTGTGCAAAAGCTCTCACTATTGCACAACATCTCAACTTACATTTGTAGAAAAGATATCTCATTGTCTAGAAGCATCAAAACGTTATTTCATTAATATATTGAATATATGAAAGGATCATAACAATTCAGGTCAGATTTGCTGTTTGTGTGGCTGTTCAGTGGTGCTCTGCTGTTCACATGCACAATCTTTGTGTCAGCAGTTTCTTAAAACAGCAACAACTTTATCTTATGTGAATTCAGTGTGTTTTGAGCATTGTGTGGTTTGCTTATATACTGCATCGTTCCAATGCAGCACAACAACATCAGGGTTATGCTGCTTCTGCAAAATATTTGTCTATAAGTCCATTTTTGGACTAGAAGTGCCATGTTATGAACCACTTTTTCTTAGTGTGAAGAACATTTCAATAATCTGAAGAACCTTTTTTTACTATAACAAACCTTTTGTGGAATGGAAAGGTTCCATGGATGTTAAAGGTTTTTCATGGAACCATAAATGCCAAAAAATAACCTTTATTTTTTATTAGAGTGTGAACTCTGACTTGAGGGGCAACCTAAAGTCAAGTCCAAAAAACAACAGTGTGAATGGATAGTTTACTGAAACCACAATTGAAGTTGACCAAAATGAGACCCAAGGCCAGGAATAGTGTACGAATACCAAACTAAGGAACTTCCAAGGGGGTCTCGAGATGACTTAAAATAAGACAAAAAAAGGTTTAAAATCAGCTAAAACAACTCAATTTAAATATTTCTTATTTTCATTATTCAATTAAATTGTGTTTAATTAATTATTAAATTGTCTAATTATTTAGGTACATATTTTAGTATGTAAAGTAAAAAAAAAAATACAGTATATATATATATATATATATATATATATACACACAGTGGTG
>NW_015505401.1:2986376-3030374 GCF_001515645.1 Sinocyclocheilus grahami | reverse complement strand
ATGAATTCTGCTGTTTACCAAAACATCCTGAAGGAGAATGTCCGGCCATCTGTTCGTGATCTCAAGCTGAAGCGAACTTGGGTTCTGCAGCAGGACAATGATCCAAAGCACACCAGCAAGACCACCTCTGTGTGGCTGAAGAAAAACAAAATGAAGACTTTGGAGTGGCCTAGTCAAAGTCCTGACCTGAATCCTATTGAGATGCTGTGGCATGACCTTAAAAAGGCGGTTCATGCTTGAAAACCCTCCAATGTGGCTGAATTACAACAATTCTGCAACAGACTCATTGCAAGTTATCGCAAACGCTTGATTGCAGTTGTTGCTGCTAAGGGTGGCCCAACCAGTTATTAGGTTTAGGGGGCAAACACTTTTTCACACAGGGCCATGTAGTTTTGGATTTTGTTTTCCCTTAATAATAAAAACCTTCATTTAAAAACTGCATGTTGTGTTCACTTGTGTTATCTTTTACTAATATTTAAATTTGTTTGATGATCTGAAACATTAAAGTGTGACAAACATGCAAAAAAATAAGAAATCAGGAAGAGGGCCAACACTTTTTCACACCACTGTATGAAGAGTTCCTTTGCAAAAACCGATAACTCGATAAACCGATAAAAATGTTTTTTTCAGAAATCATTTTTTTTATTGCACATTTCTAATAATATCAATCAAACTGCAGTTGGATTGTTTTGATTGAGTAATAAGAACTTAAACAAATACAGGTCATTTACAAAATTAAAGTTCAATTAAGTACGTTTTTTTTTACATATTAAAAGTTTGTTTTATAGCAAAAGCAGTTAACTCCAACAGTTGTTTTTTGGCAAAAGCAGATAACTCCACATTTCATGTTTTAGAGTGTAAAAAAACACTCGTTTAATCTTTGTAATCTCCTCAGATGACAATGTAGATGCCTGACAAACGTTGTTGTTGTTGTGATCATAAACTGCATGGATGTGATTACACGCAATACACAGAGCTTGTCCTTCACCATTGTAACGCGCTGCTTTTGCAAGCTTCCGTTATTATCCATCCTCAATCACTTTTAGTCAGCTTTGACGAAACTCCTCTCAGCTAGCATGTCTTTTCAAAGTGAAAGTAGCCTTGTCACCTGACCTGAATACAGCGTGCTGATTCGCTAAAATGGACTTATCGGCTTCTGTTCAAAAACAACAAGGGCGCTTGTCGGCTTCTGCAGTAAAATGTGAACTGGCGATGCCTTGAAAGTGGATAAAACCTGCTTTTTTGACAAAACGTGTTTAGGGTTCAGATCGCGCTATATGTGGAGAATAATGCACGGCAATCAGCTCATTTTTTTTTAAAAGTGGCGTTTATCGGTTTTTGCAAATGAACTCCTCATATATATATATATATATATATATATATATATATATATATATATATATATATATATACACACACACACACACACTTAAAGTGGTCTTTGTGTGAATGAATAAATGAATGAATGATCAAGCAAACTAACAGATAAATTAAATAATTCATTTAATAATAATTAAATAATTGATTAGTATTAACTTTAAAAACAACTTTATTTTGTTTCATATATTTGAAAGTATCTTGCATTACTAATTCACAACTATACCACAGCTGATGCCCTTCAAAATTACCCATGTGAAATGCTGCTTAACTCAGGGTTAAAGGTGGCCTTATCTTGATGTTAAAGAAGTTTACTGGTTAGGTATAGTGTAAACAGCCTATAACAATATTGGGTTCTCATCTGGGCCAAGTCATTATGTTGAAATTATCATCTAAAAAATCAGAAAAAAGGTGATCTGAGGTAAAGTGGAATCTGTATGTGTCATGTCAGCCTGACCTTTTCATGTCAGAAATTAAAACTTCTTTTGATAAGTTTTCCCACATGGTCTATCAAAGCCCTTACAGTGGGTGAATCAAAGAAGAGCATTTTTTCTCACAAAAACAAAAAAATCAAATAAGACGTCACAAGAAAACAGGGAGATTCACTGTGACTGACTGAGACAGGGGGAATATTGAGTGTGAGGAGGTGGACGTGAAGGTGTCAACCTCAGTCTTTTTAAGTGGTTTACTGGCTTCTCTTTCACTCTGACTTTCCCTCTTTCATGCATTATCTTGCTCTTTCTTTCCCTCTCTCTGTCTCGCTCACAAAGGAAGCGACTGCCAGTAATACACTCTTTCATCTGTGTTTTTACTGCCAGGAATGTTCATCCCCCTCTTTACCCCGCCCTTCTCTTTCTCATCCTCTCTTCTCCCAATCCCACATTCTCCCAAAAGTCGTTGAGTGGAAATATTAATCTGATACAGCACTCATAAAAAAAAGCTACATCACAAGAAATCTAAACATCTCATATTTCTTGTCTGAAGTTCAATGCAACATTTGTCATGCAATATCATGCACATTTACACTGTTATTATAAGTGATTTAATTAACCTTGTAAAGTCTGGCATATGAAATAACATGTAACTGGCATATTAAAATCAGTTAACAACCTTTAAAAAAAAAACTAAAAATACATAATTTAATAAATGTGTTTTTGATGAGTATCACTTTAGATACAGGCTCATATAGTATGATATAGGAGAATATGGAGCTCACACCTGAAGAGAAAAAAAAAACACTTAAGTTTTATTCAGAGGTCAACTGAGAGAAAAAAAATAGTATCACATGCTGATATTATATAGCGAAAAAGTACGATTTATTTCTAATGGCTTGTAATGTAAATCAACAGCAGACTACTTGCATAAAAATGCATCTAAATATCAGTTGTCACTCTATACCTTAGCAAGATGATATTTAAATGCTTAGTTCTATGATAAAAATATGTAGTTTTTAAACAAAACATATAATGCATTGCAATACAATGTTGATTGTACAAATAAAGGTGTACAAATAAATGCTCATCAAAAGCCTAAAATTTCTATTTATAATGTATAATATCACAATTGATAAATTTCAACATGTATGGATGCAAATATCTATGGATAATCAAACAAACCTTGTTTCTGATAATCAAAAAAGTTTCTTCAGCCCAGTGAGTGTTCATCTTGAAATATTACTAACAATATAAAAGCTATTCTTATATTTACTTTAGAAAATTCATCAGATTTCACAGCTTTTTACTTAATAAAAAAGTATAAACTATCAACCAGACGACAGAAGGCATGTAGTAGATGTGTACAACAGGTTTTTCAGCAAAGTGTTTATCATGTTGATCATTAAAAGGCCTTAAAAATGTAGTAGGGTTATACACATCTAAATGTATTAATCCATATCTATAAATGACACATTGTTTGTGTGTGCATGTTTCTGTGTCAGTGTGTTTATGTCACTGTGTCAAGGTGTATCTTGATTTAGGGCACAAAAGGAAACTCCCTGCAGCAGTTTTTGCAAGAGCGTGGGTCTCATGTCAGAAGTGTGTGTGTGTGTGTGTGTGTGTGTGTGTGTGTGTCTGGAGGGAAGGTGTGAATGTGGCTTGACATCCTATCTATGCGACATTTGTGGATGCAATTTAATAACTGCCATGTTTGCTTGTGGGCGCTAAATTCTGCAGCCAGATTTTTGAGCCAATCAATAACCTAAATGCCATATATGACTGATAACTCTGGAGCCAGGTAAAAGACAGCATCACACCACAGAAATGTGCATACATAGTTCTTTTCACTATTGTCTGACCTGAGCTGAAAGACAGCAGACAATATTTGGTTCATAACATTCACTTATGAGCTCTAAAAACAGCTCAAATGTCTGACATACCGTAATATAAAGACTTACAAACAGTGTTATTTTTAGTGTCACTGAGATTTTAGAATTAGCTTTTATTTTTTTATTTTCTGTTTTCATTTTAAATTTAGTTTAAATATACATGTACACACACATATACACACTGCCGTTCAAAAGTTTGGGATCAGTAAGATTTTTTATGTTTTGAAGGGAGTCTCTTATGCTCTTCAAGGCTGTATTTATTTGATCAAAAATACAGAAAAAAACTGTAATATTGTGAAATATTATTTCAATTTCTACTATTGGTTTTCTGTTTTAATATACTCTAAAATATAATTTATTTCTGTGATGCAAAGCTGAATTTTCATCAGCCATTACTCCGGTCTTCAGTGTCACTTGATTCTTCAGAAATCATTCTGATATGCTTATTTATTATCATTGTTGGACACATTTGCGCTGCTTAATATTGTTTTATAAGCTGTGATACTTTTTTCAGGATTCTTTGATAAATAAAAAGTTCTCTTTTCTCTGTTAGAAATCTTTTCTAACAATATAAGTCTATCAGATTTGATCCAATTAGCACACACTTACTGAATAAAAGCATGCATTACTTGACCCTAAACCTTTGAACTGTTTCCAACATTGATTAAAAAAATCAACAACAACAAAAATCTGCATATTAGAATGATTTCTGAAAGATCATGTGACACTGAAGACTGGAGTAATGGCTGATGAAAATTCAGCTTTGCTTACAGGAATAAATTATATTTTAAAGTATATTAAAATAGAAACTGTTACTAATAATAACAATAATGTTATCAATAATATTTCACAAAAATACAGTTTTTTTCTCTCTGTATTTTTAATAAAATAAAACAAATTTTAAGTTCAAATGTATTTTATTTTGAAGAGATGAAGTTTAATAAAGTATAATAACCCTGCTTAAAATTGTTATGCTTTTGCAAAAAAATGCTATATGTTGATGGAAATGAACAAACAAGCTACATTTCCAATTACTGCGTATTGAAACGATAGCCAATAACAATAGACTTTTATCTCCTTCCTCATTTTCAGCGTTTTTTCATTTCTTTCTTTCCCTTTAAGAACAGTCAGAAAAAAGCATCCAATGTGTTAATATGAAAGAAACTTTTTTTTATGTACTGATTTTTCACAGCTGTTTTACCTGTATTTTGAATTACACATTGCATCGTGAGATGTTTAGGGTTAAAGAAAATGAAAACGACTTATACCTTTTGTGTTATAAATTTTTTTTTTTACTTTGAGTATAGCGATCTAAACCCAACTGGCGCACTCACACTCCCACATTCACATGCTACTCAACACTTTTAACATCTTCATGAGGGATTCCTTCACTAAGGAGGCCTCTCTCATACACAAGGCCTGTAATTAAAAAAAAACAATCTCTTCTTGTGTTTTCTGTCTGCTTGTGTTTAAAATACACTGATACCAACATGTTCCCTTGCACACACCAACCACATGCTGATAAAGAGAACAGTTTTCTTCTTCTCTTCTCTGCTATCTGTTCACCTAAACCACACGCTGATACTGACTAAAAAAAGATCTCCTCTGCTCAAATTGATGAAACTATATACCAAAAAAGAAAAATAGAAAAGACAGGATTAGCCCTAAATTCTGTATGAGAATTATTACAGAGGTTTGCAGAAAAATCTGACTTGCAATCTAATGAATTAGACAATATTAGGCCACTAAAAAAAACTTTTTAAAAATTAGATTAATATAGAATAGTGCATGTCATATTTGCTGATGTGAAATCAAATTCGAATGACCACAAATGACAAATTATTAGCAGTCATTAATCCCAGAGGTACTTACCACAGCTGAAGATCAGAATAAAGCATTGACGTATCCATATAAATATTTCTCCAAAATGAAGCCAAATGTTCGCAACGGATAAAAACAGACTTGAACAAATTTCTAAGCTGCATTATTTGAACTAAAACTGAACAAAGTAAAGTTTCCTTTTGAATTGTACTTAAATTTGCACAATAACTGTGAGAGACTATATGTATATCTCTCAGATCATACAGGTTTCCAGAAATAAAGATGCTATCTCACCTATATATATTGCTGCTTGACTGTAAGTAAGATGTAAGCTCAGATATGTCGTAAATGATTATCTCTGATGTACCACTGATAGAGGAAAATTACACAAAACTATACCGCAACTTCAGTATTTAGGTCTGAAAATGCCACTGCAAATGGTGCAGGTCCTCCTACTTTTTAGGATTTTTTAAAAAAAAATTTACATTTTATAGTGTGTAAAATATATAGAATACTCTAAATTTGTTATAGACTCTCTTCAATTTAAAAACAAATCACAAACATATAATTTCTTAAGTATACTTTTTGTTGATAATTTGTAAAAGTTAAAAAATGTAATACCTTCCTCTTTATTACTGAGAGATTTTTTTCTCCATTTTAACATGGAGGTTTTGGAATATATATATATATATATATATATTAAATTGAGTATCTCACAGAGATTCCAAAACTTGCATGTTAAATATACACACATATATATATATATATATATATTCCTCACACTTCTGTTCACACACAAAATAAATACAGCAAAAACAAGCATAAAAAGGAGTTGCAAATGTAGATAGAAAATAAAAGGTCTGTTTATAATGTATGATATTAAGATATATTTAACACATTTCTGACAGGTTGGATTTATGATGACAGTGACAGTGCATGTTGTTTTACCGTATTATCTAGATGCAATAGCTGTTCTCAGGACAACAATGGTTTAATTTGGAGAAAGAAAGCAGAAAACGTAGATAGAATCCCCAAAGACTCATCTTAAAGATAGTCTGTGGATTTACGTCCCCGTAGCATATGTATCTCGCGGTTCTGTTTGTTCTTCTCTTGAAACAGCATTCTGCACTGTAAACTAGTGAAAACCTCAAGGTTCCACTAACGGAAATCCTCGAGTTGAATGCAAGAGTGCTGTGACAGGACAAAAAAAAGAGTCACCAAGAGAAAGAATGAAAGAGAGAAAAAGAGAGAACCTGGAAACATCAAGAGCTTATAGCTTTCAAAGAAACAACTCATGAGACAAACTGAGGAATTCTACAAGATCCGTATTTGACACAGCACATTTGTTTCATGCACATCTAACCGAATAACATATCTAATGCTAAGACTAGCTAATAGAGTGCTAGAACAAAAAAAAAATGTTTTAATATATTCACTGAAGTGTTTTTATTCGGATGAGTTTAGTTTTATATCGTTTCACTAAACGACACTAAACGACAAAAAAATGACATGCTTTAATAATCGTTATGTTTTGTAATTATACTGGTTGTGAAACCATTTAAGAAGAACAAAAAATTTGAATGTGTATTAATGTATAATTAACAAAAGCTATTTCTGTCTGCGTTCTCAAATAAAACATGAATTAGTAATTAAAGGATTCCATCTATAAAAATAATTCACAAAGCAGCACAGCCACAAAAACATCTTTTGTCACAGGAAAGTGCCAGAAGATAAGATAAAATAAGATGAGTTTGATAAGACATTTGTGCTTAGCATGCGGTTTCAGACACACACACACACACACACACACACACACACACAAACATATACCCATTTATTCATACACACATACACACAAACATATATACACATTTAAATATTCTTTTCATTGTGCAAATTAATAATACATATATTATCTTAGGTCTTGAAGGAACTGAATTATTTTTAAAAAAATCAGTCTGAATGGAAAAGCTTTGTGAATTCAGGGGGAAAGAATACCTCTTTGATTTTCAAGACTTTAGTCACTGAATGTATAAGTCATGATTTCAGAGTCTTTGAAGATTTAAAGGCATTTAAGAACAAGAGTGAAAGAAGGAGTGATACCCCCACACAAAAAAAGCGGTAAATTTATACACGTATCAGTGTGCGGAGCACATTTACGAGTTTCAACTTTCCTTTCGTAACATTCAGTTTCATAAGCCTTTGGTCTATATGAAAACAGATCAGATCTGATTTAAAAAATATATATTTTCATTTTTATATATATATATATATAAAATTCAAAAAGTCAGTTCTTAAACTTTTGTTCTTTTTGATTGCACTGTTTTACTTGGTAACATCGGAGAAAAACCAGCCAAAATGTAGGTGATGGAAAAACAGCATTCAGACAAAAGCTCTGCACGCACACCTGTGCACATACACACGTATGTGTGTGCCAACATACACACAGACTCACACACAGGGACTGAACGGGTGACCACAGTGCAGAACAGCGCAGTCTTGCAGCTGGTGAAGCGTTCATTGGCAGTAAATTCAGAAAGTATGTGTGTGTGCAGTTAGAATCTAGTGCAACGTTGCAAAATGCCTCACTTTGTATGTTTTCTAAATGTGCGTATAAAACCAAAAAGTGTATTCAATAAAATCCACCAAATTTCTTTCCGGCTGCGTTCATCGGATGAAGATCAAAACAGCTATCCCGGAAGGTCTCTCTGCTTGTACCTTCCTCTCTGCCTCAGTCTGACTGACTAAAGCAGTGCTTCTTTCTGTCTTTCTTTATACGGAACGAAAAGAGGACCTTTTAGGCCTTTTGTGCATTAGAACCATAGTAAACTGTCCACATAAATTTCAGATAGCTTCTGATTCTGTTCTTAAATAAGGCTAATTTTA
Source organism: Sinocyclocheilus grahami (assembly GCF_001515645.1). NCBI lineage: Eukaryota > Metazoa > Chordata > Actinopteri > Cypriniformes > Cyprinidae > Sinocyclocheilus > Sinocyclocheilus grahami. Next base: position 3,021,967 of record NW_015505401.1, on the reverse strand, counting down.
ATTAACGTATCGTCAAACCTTATTCTTTAAAGAAATGCTTAAAGATTAGCTTTTAATCAAATATAAATAAAGTATTATATAAAGTTAGCAGTCTGGACATTTTCAATGTTTTAAAAAAGTACTAAAGTTATTCAAATATAAAGTAACATATGGATTACGCAGTGACTAAAATATTAAATAAAATCAAAACTATCTTTTATTTCACTTTCTTTAACTTTGCTGTTCATTCTCTTTAAACCAACTTCATGAGGTGCATCCCTGGTATGTTTTTTCAACAGTTTATGTTTTGTTATTAAAATTCAAAAATGAGCATTTTTTGCTAAGAAATGCGTAGGCACAGTTTACATCAATCCAGCATTTAAGCATTTATTAAGATTATGAGAAATTATTTTACGCGAGTGCATGCACACACAATAGAAAATGTCATTTTTAAATGAAAATCAATGCAAGAGGTGAGACAGACTCAGGTGTGGTTGGAATCTGGAATTCTTTTACGGTGCTTTTTTTAATCACACACACAAAAAAAAAGCTTTCAGGGTTTCAGGGTGTTGGACTACAGCGAGAGCTTCAGTGCAAACCGGCATCAGATAATGCAAAGTGATAAGATACAGCACAGCTGAGTTCAGCAAGTCCTGCTTGAATTGTAGCAATTTTGATGAGCAGATATTTAACCACATGCGTGATGTGGGCTGCTACGGAAAATTCAGTTTTAGGGGATTGTACAAAAATGCCTATTTGAGAGTCATTTCTGAACAATGTCCACAACCACAAGCCTCACAAACGAGCATCATCTGATACTTTCGGGGTCCTCAGTTTTTGTCTGTGTGGGTTTCAGGACAAAGTAAACAAAAATAGAGGGAGAATTAAAGATCGCCTTTATCCTTTTAGCTGTTACTTTGTGTTCATTCTGTTTAGGCCAAACACAATGACTCAAAACTGAAAATGTTAAATTCAGAGAGTTTCTGTAAGCGAGACCTTATCTTGCAGTGTTTGTATTATTAATGAGATAATCTGCACGTTAAACCCTTTATCTGTAGTCACACAATCATATCTATAGTTGTGGTACTAATCATAACAGCCACAAAGCACAAGATAAACTAATAATCAATTTATCTGACCATTAAACAATATTGTGGCTTGCCAGGTTTGTGACTGAACTGATTACTTATCGACCTTATCTGTCACTGTCTCTATTGTTAATTTATTGTGAGTTTATGGATCTATATAAAGTTTATATCTATAAAAAATCGAAATAATTATCTGCCTTATTTTTGTTGAAAAGCACTGTACAAAAGAACTGATAAATTCACAATTCATTTAGGATATATTCGCATGATTGTGTAGACTGCAAGAGTTACAAACATAGTGTTTTTTGTATGTTTGAACAACTTTGCATAGAAAAGTCCTGTTATTTCAAATCATTTATAAGACTTTGTTCAGATTCAAAGAAAGTACCAAGTTAAATAAAAAGGATACTTTCTGCATCAATTTCCAATGTGTTTATTCCGTTTTTCATGTCAAACCAGATTTTAGACTAAACTAATGTTGTGCCTTAGGCTCAAAGGTGAACTGGAAACGGAAATGGCATATTTGATGTTGAATGTGTGAAAATCCCTATTACTAAACTCAGTGAGAACAGGTAGAGTCACACACCCACGCTGGACCACTTCACACACACACACACACACACACACACACACACACACACGAGTCTACTGTTAAAGCCATTAATAAATTACACATGGTAAAAGCAAACACAAACCAAGTATGAAAAATAGAATTAGAATGAAAGAAGCTGCATGGCAAATATATATGAATGAATTAAAGTAAATTAAACTTTCCTGCACAATCTTCTTATCAAGTCAATCTGAATATTTAAAAACATTTCAAATTATAAAAGGCACATACATTCTCTTAAATAAAACATTGATTCTTATGTTGTGTATCAGGTTCATCAGGTAATGCAAAGGTATTTTGAATTTATAAAGAAATTATAAATACAAGTCCTGATTTCAAAATCAGATCTACACTGCTTTCTGTATTCCTACAAAATCCTGCATATCAAGGTCCTTCAGGATGTCCATCATCCATCTCTGAAGTCTCGGACGTGTTAATATGGCGGAATGAGTCGCGTACAACTACAAACAACACAGCGAAACTCCAAAAAGGTCAAACGGAGAGACTGAAAGCAATGGATATATAATCACTATGTCCTAAACTCGAGTTTGATGAGCGGAAAACGGAAGAGTAAAATAGACACAAAAGTGTTTTGCAACTTATAAGTTGCTCTAACCAAAATGAAACCCATTACTTTCAAAGACACAAGGATGCATCCAATGTGATGCATACAAACATTTGTCACACACCCACAGAAACATCAGTAAAAATACATACTTATTAGGCCAGACACAAAACATAAATGCCTACCTCGCATCATCTTCACAGCATGTGAATATGGTTGACAGCTCTGTCTCACAGTTAATCAAACTTCTGAACAGATGATGCTGTCGCACGGTGGGAGATGACAGAGAGATTAGGTGGTTTTCGGTCGGTAGGTGACAGAGAGAGATGTGTGTTTCTATCCGCGAGTGACACAGAGGGAGAGGGTCTGTCCTTTTCAAACTACACCTCTCTCTGTCACACACGCATGATGTCTCTTCTAAAGCACTTTATGTGCTGTTTCTCTGTCCGTCTATAGGTGGACTCTACTTTCTCTTTCTCTTTCCATTTCAGCAGTGAGCAGCTCACCTCTGTATGTTTGTCTTCATTGCATCCTGAAATCCTGAATTCCTCACTCTATCCCTCTCACTTTCCATCAGTGCACACACACAACTAAAAACTCCCAAATAGTATCAAACCATCCTGAATACTTTGTTCTTTGGATTGTGCTTTCAGGGAAAAAAGGTACAAAAGCTGTCACTGGGACGGTAACTTTTCGAAATGTACACTTTTAGACTTTTTTTGTTTACACTTTATTTTAAGGTGTCCTTGTTACAGTGTAATAATACATTTAAGTACTGAGTAATATTAAATAACTACATGTACTTACTATATGGTTAGGGTTTGTCTTAGGGTTACTTGCATGTAATTATGCATAATTTATTGTTATTATAATATTAAGTACATGTAACGTGTAACATGGAAACCTTAAAGTGTTACCCTTTTTTTTTTTTTTTACTCGTAAAGGGTGCATATTAATATGTTGAAGGTGCATAATATTAGTACCTAAATATTACATATTAGTGTCTTTTGAAAGGATAATGCCCCAGTGACAGATTTGTACCTTTTCTCTACTTGATTAAAGGAGAAAGCAGCATTTAAATGGTAAAGTATTGTCTTGTTGGCTATTAGGAACCGTTAAGAAAGGATGTGAGGCTGGTCTGATAGGTGGTAGAGGGTATTGGTGTAAACAAGCTGTTTAAGATTGTCATGTGATATTGGTGCCACAGCATACGATAGAGTTGTTATTGCTTGTCATTATGAATCATGGTCCAACCACGCTCTGCATGTTTTCTAATCCACCTACAGTCACATTCAAATAAAGCCAGTACACAAATTTGATATGAAACAAACTCTTTTTTATTTCCTTTAAGGGTTTCCTAACATTTTTATAAATTGAATTTGACTGAGAAACTAATTTATAGAAGGATCTAAAAAGATCAAATGACCAAGTGGACATTGCCACAAAGTTCAAATTTAAATGCAAAAATAAAACAAAAAATTAAAGGAGATAAGGAAGGAAAGAAAGAGCAGAAGACTTACACAATGCACGCTTGTAATCAAACACAAAAGCGGGAAGAGTTTTAAACAGCATCTTTTCACCAAAATACTCTCAGATCTTATCTTCATTCAGATGCACACACCCATAGCTGTGCACACCTGTGCGTGCGTGTCTACGGTAGCTTTGCCCACGTTTAAACATACAGCTTTTGTGGCTGAAGTAAAAATATATGTGGATACAGGTGCATTGTGTTTGTGTGTGTGTTCTTTACAGGTGTAATAATGCACCGCTTTGCTACACTGATACAGGCCCCCCTTCTCCCTATAACCACAATGGAGGGGTTCTCTGATATGCAAAAAACAACATGCAAAGGGGGTTAAACAAGCCACCTTTCAAAGCATGCACACACTAGGAAACTGCTATTGTGCTTGACTATATAACATACTTGCACAGCTACACAGAGTGAACAGACAGTGTATAACTGAATGGTTGAGATTCTCAGTTGTACTTACTTAGATGGGATATCTTGTGCACTTGATTTCCTAAAGAAGGGCACAAAACAATAGGTAGTTAGGAAATTAATATGTTTCGTGTAACTATATATGTTCTAAATATGTTAAATAAGAAATTCAACATAATCGGGATGTAGCATGAAATGTAACTATAGTTGTAAACACAGGCCTGTCTCTATATCAGACTCTATTGGAAAAAAATGAAATCACACCACAATGGCAAAATTTTGACATCATCTGTTTTATTTTTTATTTTTTGGGGAAGTAAATTCAATTCTTTTAATTAATTATTAAAATAAAACAATTTCATTTTCATTACTGAAAATTAGCTGTGTCCTACTTGTTGCATTTGTAAAGCTTTCAACCTTGTTAATCCATAAATCATAATTATCAAGGAAATATTTTTTTCTTATACAAGTTTATCAATAACTACAAATCAAAACTTGGGTCAAATTAGCTAGAGTCTACTGAGTGACGGCTTAATTTATAGTAAATTAACAACCTGTTACTCATTCTGATTTTTATTTTATTAGATTTAATTACATTTCAATTTGATTTAAATTTGGTGTTTATTTAATGTTTATTGCTAAAAACAACAAGTCACACAAATCAGGTTTAGACATATCTCAAATTTGTTAACAGGATTAAAAAAAAAACAGGTCATATTTTAATTGAAGTTAAAGGGATAGACCACACAAAAATTAAAATTCTGTCATCATTTACTCACCCTCAAGTTGTTCCAAACCTGTGAGTTATTTTCTTCCATGGAACATAAAAAATATTTTTTGATTCGGTTGGTAACCAAACTGTTGATGGTCCCCATATGGAAAAAAATTACTATGGAATTTCATTGGGGACCAGCAACTGTTTGGTTACCCACATTCTTCAAAAGATCTTATTTTGTGTTCAGCAAAAGAAAGAAACTATCTCTTTAATAATTAAAATTTTTAAGCACATGCTTAAGAAAACCCAACATTTCTAAGAGTACTAGGGCTTAGTTAGGGAATTCATGGAAAGTGTCAGTGTTATTCACACACCTACACATACTAAACAACTAAAACTGTAAAATGTATGCGTGCACATGTACACAAACACACATCACAAGCATGCTTTTATTGGCATGAAAGCACAAACACACATCATCATTCACATGAAAAGCCCCCTTTAACCCCCATCCCAGCCCACACGTGAACACAAACAGCAATCTCCGTTGTCTGACGTTTGACCACACTTTAAGAAAGTTCAGATTTGATGCTGTGTTGGCCGTTTCCGATGGGTATTTTTAGCAGTGTGTCTGTCTGAAGACACAGGGCAGGTACGATAACCATCACTGGGAAAAAGACTTGGCCTCTCTCTCTCTTACTTTCTCTGTCTGTCTCTTACTCCGGCTGTCTCACTCGTTCTTTGAAGGGCTTTGTGGCTTTTTGAAAAAGTCACTTTTGCTTATGTAGCGGAACACACAAATAGGTGCGTGGCGACTTGCAGACGTACTTGGAAACAAAGACTCTCAAAGCAGGTATTTCACAACTCGATTTGCCTAATAGCAAAAAAATGACCAATGCTGTTTTCGGTATGATTTTTCGGTCAGTAGGATGCATGAATTTATGTTTATAGGCGTAACAGAGCAACGACGTTCATCGTTTGATGGCAGATTAAAGGATTATCTGTGGTACCTGAATGATCAGGGTGATATAAGGCACCATGGTAACAGATCTAAATGCAGTTGGATAACCCAGACAAGCCCTGATTACACTACTTATCAATCCATTCTGGCAAACTAGCACAGTTACTTGACCATGCAGCTATTACAGGACCAGAGACAAAGAAAGAGAGATTTTGTGTGCTTGAGTTAACGTCCTTTGAGAACAAACAATCACACTTATTCAGAACTCACTATCACTACGTCTTTAGCATGATCGCTAAAATGGTAACACATAAGGAACACATATCTACAAATTAGCAAATTAAGTCATTAAAACATCAAAGTAACAGTCTAGACACTCTGAAAAACACACAGATAGAGCAAACTGACATGTGGGCCTCTGTTATCAGTGCCTGACGTAAACTTATCATCTTGCTTGCACGGAACAACACTTGTCAGGTGACAGCTACAATATCTATAATAAGTCATTACTACACATCCTACACATTTAATAGATCTACAAAAAGAAACCATACTGAATTTGAAAAACCATACATATTTGTCCACTTCAACAGTATTTTTTTTAATTTTCCTCTCCAAGTCACATGAAGACACTGAAGTTTTAAAGCATTTAAAAGGTGCAACTGTGAACATTCCCAGAGCTGAGTGTCTTGTGAAAGCAATAATCCCACACAATAAGACTCATAAAGGAGGAATAGGAGAGAACTGTGCATGAGCATCTTAAACCCAAAAAACGTTGTAGACTGCCCTGGCTAGTGATGTCACAATACCAAAATTTCAATTAAATACCAGTAAAAATGCATGGTTCACTCCACCAGTTTTGGTACCATAGCAAAAACTATTTAAACTCTAATCGAAAATAAAAAAATGTAAATGTCAATTACATTTGTAAACTAAATAATACATGAAACCAACAAAACTTCAACTATTTTGATAAGTAAACACTACTCTTAAAATATGTATTTATACTCCAAGTTTTAATGCACAGCTCTATTTTGACATGTCAGAATTTTTATCCCGTTCACTGCTACGATGATCAGTGTGTCACTCTTTAGGATTTGCGAGCATGCAGTACTAGTCGATGAACTCGCGAAAACATCCGCTTTGATAGATATGAAGTGGATTCTTACTAACTTAAACACATCTGATTGGCCATTGCATTCATGCTCTTGACATAAATGTCTGTGATTGGCTGCAGCGCTCAATGCAAGTGTTTGAAAGCAGCACCTACTGTTACATTTTTTTAGTTTCAGTATTGATTTTATACTTTCAACAACACTAGCCCTGGCAAAAGATTCCCATCAAACTTTAGAATAACTAAATAAATTCCAGTGTCAAGCTCTGAAGACTTGCCCAGAGAGTAAATGGCTGGAAACAAAGAAATGGTCAATCACTCTTGGTGACAAAACGAATGTGTATGTCCATGCACTTGTACAGATGTTTTCTTCAACTTTCACATGAAGCACATGTTGTGGGAATCTCCTCAACCACCTGGATGATGCAATGGCATCCATAATGCCCTAGAAAAGGCAGAGTGTCCCCATTACTATTAGTACCCAGGCAGACCGCAGGGCCCCTGCTAACTTCTCTAAAGCCTCTTCCTCTGCAACCTGTATCTATGATGTGTCCAAGCTTCCTATGACATGAATCAGTATACTATGAATCAAATTAAGGCACTAGCAAGGACCTTGATCATCGTTGTTTGTCACCACAGCTGATCATCATTCATTTTGTTTATTGTGCATCTTACTTAACTGTAATAAAAAGTACAGCAATGCTGTAATATGAGGTTGTCCTAAATCTGATGACTTAACAGACTGAAAAAGACAAGAGAATATTTCAGAAAATATAAGTACAGTGAGGAGCCTGTGTTCACTAGTGCATTCAGGGAAGTTCTAGAAGGAGCAATGTTTTAGCGCACTGTATTCTTGACAATGGAGCAGTCCTAAAAAACTGCCAACTCCCTGGGCAGTGAAACAAGAGGTCAACTATCCAGGAACTAACCAGGCTTAACCCTGCTTAGCTTCAGTGGGTAACCAGTCAAGAGCTGCAGGGCGTTAAGCTGCTGGAAACTGGTGGCAGTTGTCCTCTGTTTTTCCATAACAAGAAGTCTCTGAGGACCCCTGCCACTATACAAGGGAAATCAACAAGTCAACAACATCCTATAAAAACGAAAAACTGACCCATCCTGAGAGACTAACTTCTAAAAAGTGCTTTGAGCTCAACTAGCTGTGAATGAAAATTAACCTTCATGAATAACTGTAAAGATACAACACAGAGCATCAAAGTTATTTCAGTTTTCAGTTGACAACCATTGACATTATCATGAGTCTCAAGATTTGCCTCATATATGTAGATTCATAAACCGCTAAAAGGTAACACATGCCATATTGTCGTTGAGTGTTTCAATACTCTGTGGTTTCCTTTTGTTTCGCACCCATCTCTTCCTCTGTTCAGTCTTTAAAGTTCTTTCTCACTCCCACCAGTATAAAATCTCCCCCGTGTTTTGTCAAATGTCACACTCTGCCTTCGTACACACCGTATTCACATATCAGCTTGGGAAGAAACTGTGAAAGAGTGTTGCAATGTGTGTGAGAGAGGTTTGTGTGTGTGAAAGCAGGTAATCCGTGTAGTGGGGTAGTGGAGGTATAAGCTTTTGGATCTCAAATTAGCCAATCGGCTTCTGGAAATAGATCAGGAATCCAAAGACACTCACTAAACACTAATCTTTCCTTTAATCCAGATTATGTCCATTCTTACTACACAGAAGTATTTACAGTATTTCTGGCAAAGTGATATGAGTGTAAGTTAGAGAGAATGAGAGAATCAGAGAGTAAAAAAGCTAAATAAATAGTGAGAGAAAACACTGAAGTAATAACACAGATGCATCTAGCGGTAAACATTAGAAGAGTCTGAAAGAGATTTCTGCATTCAGGAGTGGAAAATTGTGGATGTGATATAACAAACTAAAGGACTCCAGGTGGTTAAAATATCAGTAATAACGTTTACACACACACGGCCTAACTCTGCTCATGAAAGCGGAGTGCTTTGCTTTCTCATCAGAAGATATTTTGAAGAATGCTGGTAAACATACAGTTTTGGTTGCCGTTGACTTCTACTGTATGGACAAAAAACCCCACTGAGACATTTCTCAAAATATCTTCTTTGATGTTCCACAAAAACAAAAAAAGTCATGCAGGTTTGGAATGACATTATGGTGAGTAAATGATGACAGAATGTTCCTTTTCATGAGAACTATCCCTTATTTAGGGGATTGTTATTGATGCTACTTTGTAGCTTCTTCAGACCACCATTGAATCTACATATCATCCATTAACAGGAGAAAAATTAATGGGACCTTTAAAGGAATGCCAGTGATATGCGGTTAATTACCAAAGATATTAAATTCAACAATAAATTTCAAACAAAAATGTTATTTGGGGGTAAAGTTGTCTAGAATTTAGCAGTGAGGCTTCTGTTCTAGATTAATAAGCCCCAGGTTATGCATTGCAGATATAAATCCTTTGGCTAGATTTTCCCTTTTGCATATTTTAGAGCACACTGTGGGAAATTCTGTTGTGTTTACCAGCTTTAATTTGCTGGAGTTAAAAACTGGATATAACTCATGTCTAATGTTAACACATAATGTAACTATAATTTTAAAACAATGTTTATTAATGTAATTCCAAAGTCTATTTCCATTGTAAGGGCATTTATATGGGTTTCCTTCACTGAAGAAAGAATAGAAACTACTGTCTTAATCCATAGACTTGTACTGAACCCGGAACATTGCAATATATCTCCAAGGAGCATTTAACCACTTTAAGAACAAAAAAAGTTTTTTGATAAGAGGCTTGAAAGAAACTTTGATTTTAAAAGTGTAAGGGTCTGTGACTGAAAATATAAAGACGCTGATAAGCACTATAGCGTGTGCACAGGTGAACACAGGGATGAGATGTTGACTCAAAATGGGAAAGTTAAGCTTATGATATACACGAGAGATATAAGGTGCAAGTACACAGGTGCAAGTGGGAGCTCATCAAAGGACAGAAGCAGATAGAACAGAACAGAAAGTGAATGTGGAGGAGTTCAAAACAGAGGGAAAGTGTGTTTAGATGATACAGTGAGAAGAGCAGAAAAGGAGTGTCAGATAAGGGAAGTGTGAGAACAGGGATAAATGTGTTTAGATAAGAGGGCTGCATGAAGAGAGTGGCGGCGATGGGTGCGTAACAAGAGGGCAGGAGGTTATGACACAGGGTTTATACTTTCTTAATATATGGATTATATGCGTTTCTATTTGTTGCAATGTATAACAAGTCCTACTGTTTGTGAAAGCATTGTTTGAGAAGATGAAAAATATTTTTTAAAAACATTACAAATACCGTTATATGAAATACAACACTGAGCAAACTAATCTTGCATAATTCAATATATTAAAGTGCAACAACCTTTCATGCCATTTAGACTAAATAATGACATCAAAAACAACTGAAATCGATTCTTTTATACTAATTTAAATAGAATTAAATAATCCACTTTCCTTGTAAAGTTTTGCCTGAACACGTATTGCATGAAAGGGGTTAATGGTTAACAAGCTACACATCTGCATTAACTTCCAGTTTACACAGAATAAGGTCACTGAACAAACTGATCTCAGCGAAAGAATGTCGTAATAGTGAAATAGCCAACAGTTCAACTTCAGATAACCCAATACACCAGTTTCCAATTAAAGCAATACTCTTTCAGTTGAATAAGGCCCTAAAGAGACCTATTGGGTTGCAAGATCCTAATAAGACACCCTTGAGGGAATTCCATTTCAGTAACTAAAGTATAGTCTTATCTCTGTGCTACTTGGTCAATGGGTATCGCTTTCCATTCCCTTTTTTTTCTTTTATTTCCCTGACTTTTTGTTCCTTCCCTGTCTCTGAGAAACAATCAGGCACACAATTAATAGCCTAATGTCCATATATATTACGGAGATATAGCCTAACTTAAAAATAACTACAAAAATGTGCTCACTTTTATGTACTATTCAAATTTTTTATTTTAATAACAAGAACATTTTAATAATCGAAAGAACATTTTTGCACTATAAAAAACACATTGGAGCGATTCCATCAATGTTAAAGGTTCTTAATGGAATCATTGATGCCAATAAAGAACCTTTATTTTTAAGAATGTACATAGAATTTTACAAAGTTAATTTGTCACACCGCAAAAGTTTAACTCCCAAACTTGAAGACGTGACACTGCACGTTCAACAAGAATAGATAAGACAGCACAGCACACTCTTGTGAATGCACGCTGGATCAGAGGGAGAAGTGACAGAAGTCACAGCGTTGTGGTTTCGCTGGCTCGCTTGGCACAGGCTTGGCACAAGCGCTGTGGGTTAGTGTAGGACTGCTGGCACACAGACAGGCACTTCTGTCACATAAGGGGGTGTATTTTTAGAGTGCCACTGGTCTCATATCTATGACTGAATGCGTGTGCGAGTTTGTTCCACGTTTCACAAGTGTGTGAAACTTTCTCTCATTCACACACACACACACAGGTTTGTTTTTGTGAAAAGTGGGGACATCCCATAGGCGTAATGGTTTTTATACTGTACAGACCATATATTCTATTGCCCTACACCAACCCTACCCCTTACAGGAAACTTTGTGCTATTTCAGATTTTCAATACACTCCATTCTGTGTGATTTATAAGCGTTTTGAAAAGTGGGGACATGGGGTAATGTCCTGAAAAGTCACCTTCTCCTTGTAATACCTGTGTCATACCTTTGTCATTATACAAATTTATGTCCTCATTTGTCACAAAAACGCGCGCGCGCGCACACACACACACACACACACAATCTGAGATCATTTCCCACTAATGCAGTATTTAGGTATGTAATGGGTTAAAGAAGGACACGCTTACCTCTTTTACTCTGGGTGCTGTCATGGCTCGGGTCCGGTGATGCAGGCTCATCATTTTCCATTACTTTCCAGTCAAAACTCTGTCCGCCAACACACCTCTTTCCCGAATCGTTTGTGGTTATGGGGTAACTAAATCAAACTAATTAAACTAAAATCCAACTTAAAATAAAGAAAACAAAAGGAAAATGACAACTGCTGACACTTTAACGACCGGGACGCCGCAAACGTTTTAACAAGCACCTCGCCATTTTCAATTATTCACTAAAAGTTGGCGCGTCTGGTCAATAAACAAACAAACAAGGTTTCAGTCAACACGTCTCCCCGCTCCGGTGTCGTTAGAATGTAACTAACGTGCGTAATTGACATTTCAAAGGGAAAGACAAATCGTTGAGCGGTCCAGGACAGAGTTGGAGAAAGAGAGAGACGGACAGACACTTGTTGGATAAATCGACCGAGTGGCCTCCGGCTCGCACAGCGCTCGCGCTGTCCCGAGCCAGTACGGTGTTATGTCATCAATCATTATGTAATAGTCGCGGGAAGCGAGAGAGTAATGCTTTTAACTGGAGACTGAAGAGCACTTTATGAGGCTTTCTGTCCAGTCCACTTTAATGTTATGTGCATTATTTAAATGTATAAATAACATGACACTACACCACAAGACACATTTTTTTGCTTAAAAAACAAAAATCTGTTCTGAAGACATTTTATATATAGTAGGCTAGCTACCAAACTAGTAACTAGATAAAATAATAATGTTTAAACATTTTAATGTAACTCTATAATTTATCTCTCAGGTGTCTAATATGTCTTTTTTCTTTTATAAAGAGAGAAGTTTCACTGGTTTAAGGCACAAGGCCAATAATCCTCATGTGTTATGTAATGTCAATTCAGCTGTCACCGGATGACAGGAGAACACTACACTCTTAAAAATAAAGGTTCTTTATTGGCATCAATGGTTCTATGAATGAAGAACCTTGAACAACCATGGAACCTTTCAAATGCAGAAAAAAGTTCTTTCGATTTTTTAAATGTTCTTCAAAATGGTTCTTTTAGGGACTGATCACTGAAAGGTTCTTTTGGGAAGCAAAAATGGTTCTTTTCACTGCAAAAACACCCCCTTTGGACCCTTTATTTTTAAGAGTGTATGTCAGTGTGTCCATACACACTATAATGCATTCCACTGGTAAATATTGATGACATTGTATCAATGTACACTTTAATCTTTATCCACTTTCCCTAAACTTATTTTATGGCATAGAAATATACAGTACATCTGGCATTGGTATTAATTTATTAAAGGGATAGTTCAATGAAATTTCAGTCATCATTTACTCACCAAGTTGATGGTAGCCATTAACTTCCATAGTACTTTTTTCCATATTTTAGAAGTCAGTATAGTCAACTGACTGGTTGCCAACATTCTTCAAAATGTCTTCTTTTGTGTTGAACAGAAGAAAGAAAATCATACTGGTTTGCAACATCTATAGGATGAGTAAACAATGACAGAATTTTCATTTTGGGGTATTCTATCCCTTTAGGTCTATATTATATGAATGTCTGTTCCAGACATTCAAGGACCAGAGACAGGGCTTCAAACTGTCATGGTCCTCCAAAATTGAGATTACTATAGGAATCCTCAGCACAAACAGTGTAAATGACCACAAGCACCCCCAGTCATTGGCAGCACTGGGACCTATACAGTATACTGCATTGGGCCTCTCTAGTAAAGCGATGTATGAAGCACAGCTCACACAGAACTTACTTTAAAACCAAGCAGCTTGTTGTCGGTCAGTGCAGCAAATTTGCATGTCCAGCTTGACCCTGATGTGAAATCTGCATAAGAAAGTCTTTCACCTTCATGAAAAATTTCCTGATCACATGAATTCCTATTAAAATGATTCTATTTCATGATCGAAAATTTGCCGAATAACAGTAAATGTGATCACACCTTAATGGGTTCTCCAGCAGAGAGCTGGTTATTTATTGTAATATTTATTACACTCTTAAAAATTCATGATTCACGATGTCATAGAAGAACCTTTTTGTCTAAATGGTTCCACAAAAAACCTTTAACATCTGAAGAACCTTTCTGTTTCACAAAAGGTTCTTAATGGGGCGAAAGAAGGTTCTTCAGATTATAAAAAGGTAAGAAAGAGATGAATGAACGGTTCTTTGTGGAACCAAAAATGGTTCTTCTATGGCATCGCTGTGTAGAAACTTTTAAGCACCTTTATTTTTAAGAGTGTAATTGTGTTTCTAATTATTAACAGTATAAAAAGCCGGCATGTCTCGGCAACGTCAATGTAAAGGCTAGGTTTTGACTAAAATTTTTGAACTGCCAGTAAAATGGATCTCAGCAGAGGCAACGGTGAGATGATGGAAATGGCATTTTGGTCAGACCCAGGTTTGAACGTTAACACCACGAATGGAAAATATCTCCCCGCAGAGCTATGTTGAAGTGTTCCCACAGAAGCCATCACGCAAAGCCCACTTGACCAGACACTCAACACATCTCCATAGATAGAAACCCACCTCAGACTGTGTCCTACATACATCATATGCGAGAGGCCTGTGGGAGACTGCAGGGGCCTAGTTCTAGATGTTTCTTTCTATCTATCCAAGTCAGATTCACATGAGGATAACAAGGCGATAAGACAACAATTATACATATATTTATCTGTAAAGCTCCAGCTTCACATGCCCATGAGTGGTAGCAAGGCATAAGTCGCACTGCACCGCATGGCAGTATTTACACAGAGATGCTGAGTTTAAAGTCTCCACATATGAATGTACACTCCTCTGATGTGGACAATGTGTCATTCATTACCGTAACACTGCGGTGTCAGTCAGTTCTCTTTACTGGAATATATGCAGAATGTGAAACTCACACCAAATGGATTTCATGCAAGCACAATATGGATACGATGGATATCTTGCTTCTTTCTATAGGAAAGACAAGTGCATAGAGATTACTGTTTTTTTTACTGTAATTTAAGTGTTAAGAAATTTTATTAAATCGTACAAAAATAAAAGTAATTCCTAATAATACAAGTGAAACATTTATATATTATTTTGTAATACTCTTAATACTACAGAAAACACTTCAAAAATTCCAAAAACTATAACTCAAAAACAAACAAATAAATGAATACATTTCTGCAACGTGACAATTGGCTAAAAAAAGTGTGGGTCAGCTCCATCTTACTACTTCTTTTCTTTTTCATTTATTTTTATTGATTGATAGATTTTTATTTTTTAATTTTACTGTATTATTTATTCATTCATTTTTTTTTTTTTGCTGTTTTTCAGTCTAGACAGTCACAGGACAGTTATTTCAGCCATAACTGTCAGGTTGTAGGAACATTTTACACGTTATTCTAGCAGAAATCTCTTACAGTGCTTTTAAAACAATTTTGTTTATTGAAGAAAAAAATATACAAACCCAATTCCAAAAAAGTTGTGACACTGTACAAATTGTGAGTAAAAAAGGAATGGAATAATTTACAAATCTCATAAACTTATATTTTATTCACAATAGAATATAGATAACATATCAAATCGGGCCCTTAGACGGCACTGCATCACATACAGGAATGCTACTGTAATGGAAATCACAACATGGGCTCAGGAATACTTCCAGAAAACATTGTCGGTGAACACAATCCACCGTGCCATTCGCCGTTGCCGGCTAAAACTCTATAGGTCAAAAAAGAAGCCATATCTAAACATGATCCAGAAGCGCAGGCGTTTTCTCTGGGCCAAGGCTCATTTAAAATGGACTGTGGCAAAGTGGAAAACTGTTCTGTGGTCAGACGAATCAAAATTTGAAGTTCTTTTTGGAAAACTGGGATGCCATGT
Organism: Sinocyclocheilus grahami; assembly: GCF_001515645.1. NCBI lineage: Eukaryota > Metazoa > Chordata > Actinopteri > Cypriniformes > Cyprinidae > Sinocyclocheilus > Sinocyclocheilus grahami. The sequence goes on along the minus strand of NW_015505401.1, from coordinate 3,006,294 downwards.
CATCCGGACTAAAGAGGACAAGGACAATCCAAGTTGTTATCAGTGCTCAGTTCAGAAGCCTGCATCTCTGATGGTATGGGGTTGCATGAGTGCGTGTGGCATGGGCAGCTTACACATCTGGAAAGGCACCATCAATGCTGAACGGTATATCCAAGTTCTAGAACAACAGTTGCTCCCATCCAGACGTCGTCTCTTTCAGGGAAGATCTTGCATTTTCCAACATGACAATGCCAGACCACATACTGCATCAATTACAACATCATGGCTGCGTAGAAGAAGGATCCGGGTACTGAAATGGCCAGCCTGCAGTCCAGATCTTTCACCCATAGAAAACATTTGGCGCATCATAAAGAGGAAGATGCGACAAAGAAGACCTAAGACAGTTGAGCAACTAGAAGCCTGTATTAGACAAGAATGGGACAACATTCCTATTCCTAAACTTGAGCAACTTGTCTCCTCAGTCCCCAGACGTTTGCAGACTGTTATAAAAAAAAAGAGGGGATGCCACACAGTGGTAAACATGGCCTTGTCCCAACTTTTTTGAGATGTGTTGATGCCATGAAATTTAAAATCAACTTATTTTTCCCTTAAAATGATACATTTTCTCAGTTTAAACATTTGATATGTCATCTATATTGTATTCTGAATAAAATATTGAAATTTGAAACTTCCACATTGCATTCTGTTTTTATTCACCATTTGTACAGTGTCCCAACTTTTTTGGAATCAGGTTTGTATTATAATGTTTCCCCAATATGAGTGCGTGGTGCTATAGAGTGGATTCGGTGTAGCGCTTACATGTGCACATTTCTGAATACCCCATTCACAGAGATTAGGTTAAATATCAGCTAGATCAGTTGGTCATTGCGCACACACCCACACACACACACACCACCTCAAACACACACCTGCGATCTTACTCACGTGTATAGAGATGTGTGCACATGCACATGGCCTGTGGTGGATTTTTGGCTGCTTTCAGCTTCGTGCTCCAAATAAATAACCCAGTTTTATTGACACAAATAGAACTACCAGGAGTGAAACAGGGGAAGAGAGCGAGTGTGAGAAAAAAATAGAGATAAGTAGATAAGGTACAAGTTCAGTTTACTAGGTAAAATCCGCAATGCATTTCCTCTAAGTGTACGATGTAAAAAGCGTATGTTCAGACTGATGAGCACAGAGCAAACAGATAAGTGTGTGTTAGGCAGACATCTGTAATGGGAACAACCCACAGGTGTGCAATGAGTCTATGTGGGTGTGTGGATAAAGTGGTTTCAGGTAGTCAGATTTGGTTGCGTATTAATGCATATTTTCACACTTAGTGCATCAATGACATCAGCTTGTTTTCTTTCTTGCATAATATATACAGAGAGATATGAGAGTATGTTTACCTGCAACCTCAGTGTAGAGTTTAGACTCACCAGTGCTGGTCACTTTACAAGTGATGGAAGTTTCTCATCACTTTCTGAGATCTGATCCTGAGTGCAGTAGATGAAAACCACACTACCCAGAGGAACTGAACTGGACAGAAAGAAAAGAGTTTAACAAGTGTCAACCCTGATGCTCAATCCCTAAAACCACTCAAACCATTGAACAAATAAGGGCAGTAAGTATCAGCAGTCATTGTGTCAATCATAGTGGTTATGCCTCCCATGTAAATAACTGCCACACAGGAAAATAATCTGACATCACTTCCTGTTCTAAGACATAACATGGGACTCCCCCATCCTTCACAAATTAGTTAGGGTTTACTGTGCCTTGAATCTGTGGCATTCATATTTTGAGGCGCTAAGACCCCAAAAGATTGAGCTACAATATTTTGAATGACACATTGACATTTTTATTTTACACTAAGTGTTATATAATTAAGTGAGTGAAGCACTTGTTTACCTAGAAGGTCCATCCAGTGAATGTCCTGGCTGAAACATACAGGCGGCCCCACTCCTTTTCTTGCCATTTCCGGTGTCACTCTACGGAGCATTATAATGGCGTACTCAGTGCATCTCTGGACTCCTCGGTTGAAGTCCTGCAGCTGAACTGAGAACGGAAACAGCGACATCTTCTGAAGAAAGAGCGACACTGCAGATAGGCAGCTGTTTAGAAGCCTTGAATATAAGGCCAGTGCAATTCCAGCAACACAACGGCAAACTTACAGCCACAGAGCCTTACATGGAAATGAACTGTAAATAAAATGAATTGAAAACTCTCAGTATCTTACAAGAGAATGTTTAAAACAACTCTAAAAAGAACATCGCCATATCCACTTGCTGCAGTTGAATTTCCCACATGAAAACTGGCCAGCAACGCTACACAAGCATCAGTGGAACATCATGTTTCTCAGACTGTAACTGTGGGAGGCCCCATAGAATGGGTTGGTTCTGTAAATTGTGGCGTCGTAATGATATGTGAAGGAAACAAGTCCTGCAGCTAATGGGGAAAGGATGGATATTGAGGGTGATCACTACCTTTGGAGGCATTTATGAGGGGAGTCATCTGCTGGATGGCTTTAAGATTTCATGTTTTACTTAAGCTGCCATTTTGATCAGAATTTGTCTTTAAGTGTAATTTTAACTGTAAAATTTTGTAAAAACACTACGGGAAAAAAATGTTAATAGGTTAACAGTAAGTTCCCGTACTATATACAGGGAAACACTGTAAAATATCTAGCCAGACATTTCATGTAATTTTACAGTAAAATGCTGTTCATTTTACAGTTTTTAGAAGTAAAAATAACAAGTATTTTGTTGTTTAAATAATGTTTTTTAAATAGTTTTTGTTATTAGTTATGTATATTTGGGCTTTATGCTACATCTTCTGTTGTTTAATGAAAGTTGAATGCATTATTTAAGTATCATGTGTGTTACCGTGATGGTGTTTTGTGTTTGCATGCACCTTCTATATATTAGTATATACTTCTGCTTGTGGCGAAGCTACTTGTGATGAGCTTTGATTCTTCATGTGGCTTTCTCTTTTACCACCTGCATTATTATGGTGGTTGTCAGTATGTTAAAGGTACAAAACAGATTTTAATAGCAGTGTGCATTGTTGAATTTACTGGTTTACATTCAAATTTTCTTGTTTGTAAATTACAGTTTTATACTGTAAAATTTACAGTTTTTGGCCAAAAATGTGTTTACAGTTTTTCTGTATTTTTTACAAAATTATTCTGGCAACCACAGCTGCCAAAATTATTTTGCAAAAACTACAGAATTTTTTTTTACAGTGTGGGCCTTCCCAGTGCTGTCACTGCTAGTGTAAAGGAAACTGTCTCAAAATCAGCACTCAAAGATCCTCAGTGCAGGGCCGGCACCAAGGCCACTCTGGTCCCAGACATCTCTTTCTTGGTCCACTCACAGACATTCTTTTTGCAGCTGTGAATAGAACCTGAAATGATCCAAGAAGGTTCCTCTCAAAGGGTTCCAGAGCTGGGGCCTAGAGGTTACCGTCACTCCCGCCACAGATGTTACTATTCACTGCCGCCAAGGATGCCTCGGTCTCAGAGCAGACACCTGAGGCCTTCCTAGTTCCAGATCTCTGTTTTTATGTGCCCTGAGCCTGCCCCGGTCAATAAACATATGTAAATAATATGCATAACAGATCAACCAATCTTATTCATAAATAAATTTAAAAAAAAAATTCATTACATTTATATAGCGCTTTTCTGGGCACTCAAAGCGCTTTACATTGTCAGGGGGTATCTCCTCATCCACCACCAGTGTGCAGCATCCCCCTGGATGATGCGACGGCAGCCATATTGCGCCAGAACACCCACTACACACCAGCTCATTGGTGGAGAGGAGACAGAGTGATGAAGCCAATCAGCAGATATGGGGATTGTTAGGAGGCCATGATGGTCAGAGGCCAATGGGCGAGTTTGGCCAGGATGCCGAGGTCACACCTCTACTCTTTTCGAAAGACATCCTGGGATTTTTAATGACCAGAGAGTCAGGACCTCGGTTTAACGTCTCATCCGAAGGACGGTGCTTTTTGTCAGTATAGTGTCCCCGTCACTACACTGGGGCATTAGGACCCACACAGACCACAGGGTGAGCACCCCCTGCTGGCCTCACTAACACCGCTTCCAGCAGCAACCTAGTTTTCCCAGGAGGTCTCCCATCCAGGTACTGACCAGGCTCAACCCTGCTTAGCTTCAGTGGGCAACCAGTCTTGGGCTACAGGGTGATATGGCAACCATTATTCATAATGACAGTATTTTTAATAATCTGATAAAAAAAATTAAAAAACCCATTTTACTTTAAATCCACACGCTGAGAACGTGCAGTCTGCCAAAAAAGACGAATAAACAGGTAATAAAGATAATATAAACAGATGATGAGGATGATATCAATGCATTAATTCCTACAATGGGCTGTTTCAATTTTTGTCAATATTCTGAATAACACAAGGACATTTTAAAACAACCACACAATTTTTGATTACCGACTTTAATGGCATTAATGAAGGCAGTTATAAATATTATTCCCTAGATATAATATTATTTAAATGCACACCTTTCCATTTGTAAGAAAAGTCAGATTCTCTTTAACACAATATGGAATACAGTACCGCTAAAATGTGACCCTGGACCACAAAACCAGTCTTAAGTCGCTGGGGTATATTTATAGCAATAGCCAAAAAAAATATTGTATGGGTCAAAATTATAGATTTTTCTTTTATGCCAAAAATCTTTAGTATATTAAATAAAGATCATGTTCCATGAAGACATTTAGTAAATTTCCTACTGTAAATATATTAAAACATAATTTTTGATTAGTAATATGCATTGCTAAGAACTTCATTTGAACAACTTTAAAGGCGATTTTCTCAATATTTAGATTTTTTTTTGCACCCTCAGATTCCAGATTTTCAAATAGTTGTATCTCAGCCAAATATTGTCCTATCCTAACAAACCATACATCAATGGAAATCTTATTTATTCAGCTTTCAGATTATCATAATCTGCTTTTTTTCATAATAAGCTTTCCATTGATAATATTCCATAATATGTATAAATCAAAATTCAATTTCGAAAAATTGACCCTTATGACTGGTTTTGTGGTCCAGGGTCACAAATATATTACAGAAGTTTTCGTTATATAATACTTGTAATAGCCTACTAAAGAACCTAACTGTCACCATGATGATTAAAAAGTTAGAGTTAGTAACAAAAAGAGTTCTGCGACAAAAAATCAAATACCGTGTCAATAAATATACCAGGTTAATACATTTTTATTTTAAAAATAAAAATAAGAGGCAGCCATATGTAAATACGTGCATTTCTGAATAGCTCATTCAGAGAGCTGAGGTAAAACAGTAGCTTGATCTGTTGTTCATTGCACACACACTCCATCTGCAATCTCATTCATGTGAGTACAGATATGCACCCACATGCTGTACATGTCTCAGTGGTGGATTCCAGACTGCTTTCAGTTTCGTGATCCAAATAAATGGCCGACACTTATTGAAACAAATAGAGCTGCAAGGCAAGAAAGATGAGGGGAAAGAGAGTGTGAGGAAAAATTAAGAATTAAAGATAGTACATAAGTATGCAGGACTGTCTGATGGCAAGGGTCAGCATGAAAGACTCTTGGAACTGTTGATGTAATTGTCATTGCGCCATCATGAAAGTTTATCATTTGCTTGTGTTTTTAAGTATTGCCAGCCAGTTCAAAAATGTAAACAATTATTAAACCATTTAAGCGCAAGTAGATGTGAAAAAGAACTCAAATCAGTACTCATGCACTGTCTAATAGAGTCTAATAATAATGTTTTTCATCATATACTCAACCCTCTTGTTGGTCCAAACCTGTATGGTGTTTTTCTTCTACTGAACACAAAAGAAGATATATTTAAGAATGTGGGTAACCAAATAGTTGCTGGTAGCCATTAACATCCATAGTATTTGTCTTTCCATACTATGGAAGTCAATACAGACCAGCAACCGTTGGTTATCCACATCCTTCAGAACATCTTTTATGTTCAACAGAAGAAAGAAATTTGCTTTAGAACAACCTGAGGGTGAGTAAATTATGACAGAATTTTTATTTTTGGCTGAACTTCTCTTTCGCGTCTTTATCTTGCTTATCTTATGTAACAAAATTATGACAAAGTCCCTGTCTTGGTGAGTATTATAGTAATCACAGTTAGCTATAGGCCTATCTTAAAGGGGTCCTATTATGCTCTTTTACAAAGTCTTGATTTTGATTTTGGGGGTGTACTAGAACATGCTCTCATGCTTGGTGGTTCGAAAAACGCATTAAAATACCTTTCTCCCCATCCTGGCACAAACGGCTCGATTAGTTCCGGCTTTGATGAAGGTCCGCCTTCCAAAAAACAAAATGTGTTGTGATTGGTTAGCTGTCCCAGTGCGTTGTGATTGGCGAACAGCTTAGACGGTGTTTCAGTACTGCCGGCCCCTTGCTCCGTCTTTCAAAAAAAGCTTTTGGCGAATCCGGCACTTCTCACTTGTGATGTGGAAGCTGTCCTCAGTAAAATGCGCAGCACACAATAGCAAATTGGGGTTATAATGCTCAGGAACAGAGTTTAAAATTAAATTGCAACCACTGTTTCCTGACATCATCCGCTTTCGGAAGCCCAAACAAAGACGTTTGGGCACGGAGGTGAAAAAAACTGCATTTCAGGCGGATGCACACCGGACGAGAAGCGCAGCGTCGCGCCACGGCTTTAAAATTCGAACACATTATTTTCTATGAGTGTAGGCACACCGGTGGCGCTGTTCGGCGTCTGTCCGCGGCGCCCAGCTACGTGATGTTGTTATTTGTAAGAAATGTTCTAGACCAGCGGTTTTCAATTCCAGTCCTCGCGTACCCCCGCTCTGCATGTTTTGCAAAATTCACGTCTCGCACACTTAAATGCCCTTTGTATGGAACATATACGCTCCCTTCAAACTGGAATCATGGAGGAATATCCGGTAATGTCCACTTTGCAGGGCACTTACAGTCAAATATAACAAACGTATGAAGCAATAAGAGAAACATACAAAATGTGCAGAGCGGGGGTACGCGAGGACTGGAATTGAGAACCGCTGTTCTAGACATGCCAAAAATTTGAGGCTACAGCACAGCAGCTCTTCTTCTTGGTTTTCTCTGATGCACTAACTCTGCAGCAGCTCTTCTTCTTCGTCGTCTCGTCTGATGCGCTCACGCAACCAAGCGTTCTAACCATGACCTCGCCCCTCCCCACCCCCCAACCATTCGAATTTCTGTAGGCGGGAATTATTTGTAATGAAATTCTAATGAGCCGCTTTGTGATATCACAAAGCCCGGAAACCAAACGCTGTAGTCCAAACGAGCCGTTTGCTGTAGTTCTTGAAAATGGATTTTTAAAAAACTAAATATCTCCCTTTGGAGTGGACTTTGAGATTTGTAACTTTCTAGATCTTTTTTATGCCCAAACATACACACTACACACTGACTAAAATGTAAAAAGTGAAAAAGCATAATAGGACCCCTTTAAGTGATGATAAACAGCTGTGATACAATTAAATGTGTATCATTCCATTGGATATGTGTATTAAGTTTTAAAGCGAAAGCAGCATAATATACCTGCTGTCGATGTACTTAACGTTAATCAAATAACAACAAAATCTGTATTACACTATGCTTTAGCTGAATAGACCTACTGTACATGAAAAATTTAAATCACTATTGTGACTGACACTGACATTCATGCATATTTTCACACTTATAATTCACACATACAAACATACATGATATTTGGTTTGCGTGTTTGTGTTCTCTACCTGTGGCCTCTGTGTAGAGTTTGGACTCATCAGTGCTGGTCACTTTGCAAGTGATGTATGTTTTCCTCCTCTCTATTCGATCCAGAGCACTGTGGATTAAAACCACACTACCCAGAGGCATTGGACTGTACAGGAGAACAGAGTTTATCAGGTGCAATCACAGATGATCTAAGCCAGTGTCAACTGGAAAAATAATGGCAACTGTATTTGAAAGACTTAAGTACTGAAACATTATCTCACCTGCGGTAGTCTATGTTGAGATTGGCAGTCATAATTGGTCCTGAGAGGAAACCGGCAAGAGTACCTGTCACTGTGTCAATCATGGTGGCTATGGCTCCACCATGTACATGCCTGCCACACAGGAAATAGGAGTAACATCATCTCCTGTTCACCCATTCTTTATAAATGAAAATGTGGGATACAGGTATATTATACACATAGAATAGAGCAGCTCCTTACCCAGGTGCACCTTCTAGTAAATGTCCTGCCTGAAAGACACAAACACATCTCTTCTCCTCCTTATTGACAAACACCATATACTCAAACGTAGCGCCTTGCTCTTTAACATTTCTAGTGAAAAGTCGAGCTTTGGCCTGGATCAGTTTGCTGAGGTGAATGCCGCCTACGGGACAGAAACAATGTGACATTCACTTTTACACTAAATTGCATTATCACACCATTTATTTTACTGATAACAGTGACTAGAAGAAGCTATGCAAATACATATTAATCGCTTACCAGTAGCATATTTAATGGAACGGTTGTAGCTTGGCAACTTCCTCCACGGCCCCCTTTTTTCGGTGTCAGTGTCACACAGAGCATTATAGTGGTCGTAAGCCTTGTGCATCTCTGGACTCCATGAGGAGTTGGGCTGGCTGAAGTCCCGCGGCTGAGATGAGAACGGCCACAGCGACAGCGTCTGGACAAAGAGTGACATTAAACTACTATTCTTATATATGTGACCCTGGAGCACAAAACCAGTCATAAGTAGCACTGGTATATTTGTAGTAACAACCAACAATACTGTCGCGACTCCTCCTTCGTTACAAATACATTGTATGGGTCAAAATTATAGATTTTTCTTTTATGCCAAAAATCATTAGGATATTAAGTAAAGATGTTACATGAAGATATTTTGTAAACTTCCTACCGTAAATATATCAAAACTTAATTTTTGATTAGTAATATGCATTGCTAAGAACTTCATTTGGACAACTTTAAAGGTGATTTTCTCAATATTTCGATTTTTTTGCACCCTCAGATTCCAGATTTTCAAATAGTTGTATCTCGCGCCAAATATTGTCTTATTCTAACAAACATACATCAATGGAAAGCTTATTTATTCAGCTTTCAGATTATCATAATCTGCTTTTTTTTTCATAATAAGCTTTTCATTGATAATATTCCATAATATGTATAAATCTAAATTTATAAAAATTGATGACTGGTCAGCGCCAATAGCCTAGTGGGCAGTGCGCCGACATATTGTGCTGTTGCACTCGGGGCGTCCCGAGTTCGAGTCGAGGCTCGTGGACCTTTCCCGATCCCGCCCTCCCCTCTCTCTCTCCTACTTCGCTTCCTGTCACTGCTGTACTGTCCTATAAAAATGCAAAAAATAAATCTTTGAAAAAAAAATTATAATAATTGATGACTGGTTACCTTATGACTGGTTTTGTGGTTCAGGGTCACAACACATATATATATATACTATTCTTTCAATTTAGAGCAGTGTTATTACCTAAAACTACAAGTATTTAAAACCATTTTTGTTCATTTAAATTAAGCTGAAATACAAAAAAATATAAATACAAATATTAGACGAAAAAAAGAAAAATTGCCTTGGCTGACTAACTGAAGTAAGTACTAAAATTACTAAAACTGAAATACTAATAATAAATAATTAAGGCTAAACAGTAATATTCTTCTAGTTTAGAGCAGTGTTGTTATTGTTAACTAAAACTATTAAAAATTGTTTTTATTAATTGAAATAAAACGGAAACTTACTTAAAAAACTTAAATGAAAATTAAAAATGTAGTCTTGTAACTAAATTAAATTTAAAGTAAGAAACTAAAATTACTGAAACTGAAAAAGAACACATTAAAAGCTAAATAAAAATATTTTAAAAACTAATAAAAATGACAAAAGCATATAAGTCAATTTATATTTAATTATTTATTTAATAAATTTAAAGTATTTTAAATGTTATAAATGTAAAATATTAATACATATATTTCAAAACACAACCACACAATTTTTGATTACTGGCATTAATGAAGGCAGTTATAAATGCATTATTATTCCTAAGCAATAACAATTAGATCATTTAATATAAAATAAAATAATAACACTGGAGAGGAGTACAGTAGCCTGGTAAGATTGCTTTTTTTCTTCTTCTTCTTCTTTTTTTTATGAATTAGGCTAGTTGAAAATACAACAACATTTTTAATGAAAATGATTTTAATTTCCGTGACACAAATGTAACCATCCCTTCAAGACAGCACACAAAACAAAGCACCACACACAAGACCTGCCTATTAATATGACTACAGAATGAATGTGAATTAACAGCGATACAAAAGCGATGAAAGAATGAATACTTTACCGAGATGCGTCTGATGGTCTCGAGCGAGGTCTGCAGCTGCTGGAGCCGGAGTGCCTTCAGTCCAGCAGAGAGCTGTTGCATGCGGCCAAGTCTTCTCGCTAGGTGTCCTAACATGATGACTGCAACTCAGTCTTCTCCCAGAGGAATGCTGTGGCTGTCACTCCAAACCAAATGTAGCAGATGTCTTATTCTTCTGGACAGAATAAAATCCTTAGTGTCTAACTGCTACAAATGAATATGACTTTCTTGTACATGATGCAATTAACTGAAGGCATTTCCACACACGCTGACTGTCAGTTCGTTTTCATCTTAAAACTGAAAAACGTCAGAAAACATGTGAAAGAAAGCCTTTATCGATAGAATATTGTATTAAAAAGACAGCCAACTTTAAGGTGAACATACATGACCAGCCGGTGAACACAGAACAGCGTGACTTTCAGATTCACGGATGTCATCGGTGATTGGCCAGTTCTTGCACGCGGAGTGGAAACACGTGTCATTCTAACCACGTGACGCAGATTCCTACGTCTGATTGGTGGGATGACCTGTTATAAGTCTATGGTTACAACATCCTGTGTGTCTGTTGTTGTTTTTATACAGTCTAAGGGCTGTTGCCACAGCAACTTTGCGGTCCCAGTACTTTCAGCTCACTCACTGCTGGAATTTGCTTTTTGTAATTTTACGCTTAGTAGTTATTTATCTGCCTGTGATGCACAATCATGTTTGGGCGAGAGTCGCGGCGTTCAACAAACAAGTTTGTGCAGAGAGAGAGCGACAGAATGCGGGTACAGAAATGCTGTTCACGTGCATCTATTATAACTGTATAGTACCAATGCTTAGTAGTAAAATAATAATAATAATAATAATAAATCATTTAGACTGGAAAATTCAGCTCTGCCATCACATGAATACATCACATTTTAAAATATATTCAAATAGAAAAGCGTTGTTTTAAATTGTAATTCTATTTTGCAATATTACTTTTTATCTATTGAATGCAGTCCGGCGAGCAAACTTTTGAACGGTATGTAACATAATTAAATGTTATGAAAATGTAAGTTGCATATGATTTACACGATCTTCCCCTGGAGTTCCTACACAGACTCTCAGGTTTAAACCCCTTGTACAGTTACATGTGTATATTCTTATTTTTGACAGCTTTCTTTTTCTAATAGAAAAATGAAGAGATCGCTGGCAGAACTGCTGAGCTGGACAGGTGTGCTTAATCGTAATATTCATCGCAAAATTGAATCACAATTAAAACAAAGACACATTATGACATACAATGATCAAGGTTACCGGTCATTTAAAGCCTTTGCCGTAGAGTTGCAGCAGTGAATATGTCCTGCACTGACACTATGTTCTTGTTCCAGAGTCAAGAGTGTGATATTGAAGGCTGAATTTGAGTGCCTTGGCCTTAATTATTATGAAAAGGCCCTGAAACGCAGAGAGAGGATCCAACAGAGAGAGATGGAGTTGAGGAACACCTCTCTCACTGTGGTCAGTGCAGACAATACAACTCAATGTGACTTTCCTGAAAATATCTACTGTTTGTCTGAAAATATCGAAATCTTCATTTGGAATATATGAAGCAAATAAGTGTAAAAAAGAATGACTCTTATGATACAGGTTAATTAATGACTTTGTTTCTTTAGTTGCAATAGCAGTATATCATCAGTAGGGGGTACGCTCTTAAAAATAAAGGTGCTTCAAAAGGTTCTTCAAGCGATGCCATAGAACAGAGTTCCTCAAATCTGACCCACGAGATCCACTTTCCTGCAGAGTTTAGCTCTAACCCTAATCAAACACACCTGAGTTTGCTAATCAATGTCTTCAGGATCATTAGAAAATCACAGGTAGGTGGGTTTGATCAGGGTTGGAGCTAAACTCTGCAGCGCATTGGACCTCCAGGGCAAGATTTTGAGGAACCCTGCCATAGAAGAACCATTTTTGGTTCCACAAAGAACCATTCAGTCAAAGGTTCTTTACAGAACCGTCTCTTTCTTACCTTTTTATAATCTGAAGAACCTTCTTTCGCCACAAAGAACCTTTTGTGAAACAGAAAGTCTCTTCAGATATTAAAGGTTCCTTATGGAACCATTTAGACGAAAAAGTTCTTCTATGGCATCGTGAAGCACCTTTATTTTTAAGAGTGTAGTATAAGAACACGAGCGTAAAAGCAAATTCAAACGGAAAATACAGCTGTTCTGTTGGATCGTCGAAATTCAAAGGTGTCTTCTTTTGAAAACCAATTTTGCTAAATATGTACAGCCACAGGTTCCTCATAATAATAAGTCCAGCTATAGAGAAAGACATAAAACCTGCTGTAGGCCGCAGACACAAACCTGTCACAGATAAACAAGCAGTCGCATGAGACAAACAGCAGGTGTCAAATGACTAATTACGCTTGGAGAGGATGATTATTTGAATGCCAGAAGGAAGTTAGTCCTGATAGAGCCCTCAAATATGCTCTTGATTCCATAACAAACAGAGTTTTCTTGAGGGCTCATCCTTATTGTAGCAATCTAGCTTCTATGACAGCAAACTACCTAACAAAATAACTGAAAGAGAGAGCTGGAGCAAATAACTAACAGGGTGATTGTGCCAAATTTGAGTGCTTGTTGAACTGCTGATGTCCGTTTTTAAGGTTTATGCATTTCAAATGAACTCTATAGACAAAAGTATTGGGACACCCCCTTCTTTAGAACAGAAAAGGGCACTTCCAAAACTGTGGCAACAAAGATGGAAACAATATTTCATGTATTTAAAAATTGTATTTCCGTCTCTGCTGCAACTGTTTTTGTATGTGTCTAAAGTGAATGTACCCATATGTACAAGTCATTGGTGTTTGGTGATGTGTTTTTGGCTCAAGACCTGCATTTAAAGTCACACCAGAGGTGTTCAGCTGGGTTTCTGCAGACCAGTCAAGTTCTTCCACACGGACTCAATCAATCATTTCTTTTTGAACCTTGCCTTATACACAGAGGCATTGTCATGTTAGAATAGAAAAGGCTCCTGTCCAAACTGTTGCTATAAAATTAGAAGCGCACAATTCCCTAGAATATCATTATATGCTTAAACATTAAGATTTGTACTCATGGAGATTACTAAAGTAGTCAAACCTGTTCATTAGAAGGGGGGTGTCCCAATACTTTTGTCCATATAGTGTATGACAAATTGGCATTTGAACTGTAAATATATAAATGCTAGTTAACTATAAATGTGAAATATTGTTCAAATAAAAAAAGAGCATTTACCTTTAAACCTTTAAAACAAAACTAAACATACAGTTTAGTCAATGGCAATTATTATATAATAATACTTAATAATAGCATATCAAATTGGTTTAAATGTTTATTATTGTTATTATGTATTGTATTGTTTAATATTTGTTATGGGACTTGTTTCTCAACATTCTAGTTGTCTCAGCTTTTTGTGTGGTATTTGCTTTAAAAGAAGATTCAAATTTTGCTTTGACTTGTAAATGTTGTTGATAGTGTTGGCAACAGGAAATGGTTTTCTATATCCTAAGTGGTGTTGTTACAGGTCCGGAGAGAAGCGTTACGCAGGATGCTGGAGCAGGAGAGACAGCTGCACATCAGAGAGCTCAGCCAGACTGGCCTGGCCATTTATCAACAAAGAATATAAACCATTAAAACACATTCCAATGCTGAGCCTTCACGTTCACTGCTTTATAATATGCATGTGACGGTACAAAATAATTGTTTCTACAATTAAGTTTTCTTTAAACGCAGGGGCAGTCACAATAGTTTTTTTTTTTATTTGTTCATAAATTATATGAATCAACTCCTGTGATCACTGGAAATCTTGTATCAAGCTCTTTTTTGTTTCTTATTTAAATATTTTTATTATAATAACATTGAAAACAGTAGTGATATTTTTGTAGAAAGTGGGATCCATTTTTTTATTTCCGGGTTCCTTGATAAATATAAAATGCAAATATTTATTTAAAATGAAAAACAGGTGTAAATGTCACTTTTGATCAATTTAATGCAAACTTGATGAATATTAATTTCTAGAAGAAAATCTTACTAACCCCAAGCTTTTAAATGCATGTTAATACGATCGTTATAAAACTCATCACGTCATTTATTGATTTTCATAAATTAATCATTCATTTTACTCACTGCATCACGTATACAGTGAAAAAACTAACTGGGGGAAAAAAGCAAAATCATAGAACATGTATAATTTTTGTCATGCCAATAAAGCACTCTTAAATCGAAAAAGAAAATTTAAATTGAAAAGACTAGATTTTAATAAAAGGCTAAATCCTTAGCAAACACAAATAACAATCATTAAAAAGACATATGAAAATCAATTTCCCCAAATGATGTTTATGTATTTCTTTATTTTTAATATTATTATTTTTATTATAATATTTGAAAAAAATGCATGGCCATGTAGATGTTTCTGTTGTTAATAATCAGGAATTGCAGGTTTCTGTTGTGGCTGTTGGAAAGTCTATTGTTTCGTGTATTCTTTTAAAAGGGAGGGTAAACACTGTTCACATTAGAACAAGTTTGTGTGTCCTGTTCTAACAATACACAGTTAAATTAGCAACTATGAAGAAAGATAGTATCATTTGTACTGTAAACATGCACAGGCTCCCACCTAGCAGAACCTTAACTGCGTTAAGCAACTTCTTCAATGATCAAATTAAAGGGTGAATTTTAAAAACCTTAAAGAGTGACTCCAAGGACTTTCGTAGAGACTGACTGGAATTGGCATGAATGTGGATAAACAGGTTAACAAAACTGAAGAATGTGACTATTTTGCACCTTGACAAAACGCAGTCCATTTAGTGTTACTACAAAGCTCACAATACAAGTAACTGCTAATAATTACATTGAATCTTCCAAATACATGACAAAGACTAATGGTTGTTCAAACAGTACATGACCTTTAACATTCTGACAATAAAACTTCATTCCTTGTCTAGTATACCTTTTATTTTTAAACCAGAACAGACACACCCCATCCTCCAACCCTCACAGATCCAGTCTGACCAATTTTGTGCAGAACAGAACACCACACACCTAGTTCTCCAAAGAATCTTAAGTTAAAGCCGTAGATAATTGCTCAAGTGAAATGATGCAATACAAAAAAATGAGCAAACAGAGAGAGAAAGAGAGAGAGGGAAACCTCAACTTCCTTGATACTGTTGCTGTGATCTCTGATCAACTTTCCACTCACTCCACCCACCTTTGTTTTGTCAAAGCAGCTAAAACAATATAGCAGAAAACACATCAACATATTTTGTGTTTCTTCCAGTTAAAGAATATAACAAGAAGTATACTTCTTTATCTCTTACACAAACAACTCAACTAGGGGAAGGTTTACAGGTGTGGCATTATAAAACTCATCAAAATTCGTCAATCATTACAACGTGGTTAAACAGGATGGACCGGGATATAATCTTATTTGCATGAACTAACCAACATGCCATTAAAGTACATGTCGTCTGAGCATCGAAACCCCTGTTTTTCCCCCCAGCCACGTTTAACAGGTGTTCACCTAATCCGTTGAGGTTTCATTACTCAACTGTGAAGGCTTGGCTCGACATATGTCAAAATGACTTTGTCCATCATTGTGCTTGGATTTCAATGACAAGTTCCAAGCGTGGCTACATGGAATTTCTTCGATGTCTGACATTGTGAAAACTTTGTCCTATAATTGTATAGCTGCTTTTTCAGATTTTTATGTTGCTCTGTTCTGAATACCTTAAAATTGAAAGGATTTGCTACTTTGTATGAAATGTTAATTATTTATATTTTTTATCCATGCAGCAAATGCTTTAAAAAACAGCTTTAAAATTACTCTATTGCATTCCAGACACTTTTTAAAGTACTTTTCACTGTAAATTTTACGGGTAGCTGGAATGTAAACATTGTCATGAATTTGTTGTATTCCCATTTGTAAAATAGCCAACAAATATACAAATTAATTGTTGTAGGCTAGCCCGATCTCATGAAAGTGCGTATAACACGATTTTCTGCTTCTATTTGGCGTAATATTTCTATGCAGATATTGACTTTGGCATGCAAAAGACTGATAAATTCATAATTAACGGCATGGGTTCAGTCTAAATGTTTGCGGGGCAAATCTCAGGTCAGTCTGAGCGCTCATGGTACTCAGTGCGTACATGCAGGCGCCACAGACTCGGACGGGTGTCGTGGTAATAAACACCGTAAACAGCAACCGTTTGCGTGTCCGCGCTTAATGCGCATATCCTATATGCAAAGCATTTTAGGGGGCCCTTGGCTTTTGGGGGCCCAAGGCGGTCGCCTGCCTTTGCCAAATGGGTACTCACTGGACGTGGACCGACTCATTGACGGAGAATCGTTTCTGTCGGTTAATAAATGAAATAACAGCAACTTCTTCTTGATTTTTATGGCGGTTGGCATAAAACTTTTAGATGACAGATGAGAACTCCACCTCGTTAGCACTTACATACAACAAACACCAGTTTTAAGCTTAAAAAAGTGATAAAAAGAAATATCTAAAATCCCCTTTAACTCTGTAGCCTACTAATAGGGCCTATATAAGCAAAATGATAGTTTCGACCCTGGCTTTAGCCAATGTTCAAATATCTGTTCTGGAAATGTATGCAAATTAGTTCATATTTAGATCAAGCTTCATTTGCGACTTATAACTTTTCAGGAAAAAAAAAACTTGTAGCCTAATACAAACGATACTTAATGTAGCCTGTGATAAAAGCATGGCGATATCTGGAGAGCGTATGGTGATATACATTAGGCCAGTGTTGGGGGTAACGCATTACAAGTAACGCGAGTTACGTAATCAGATTACTTTTTTCAAGTGACTAGTAAAGTAACGCATTACTTTTTAATTTACAAGAGAATATCTGAGTTACTTTTTTTCCCAATTTATTGATTGACAGCTCTCCTGTCCCCATGTTGAGAGAAATCAGAAGATGTTACTGTAGTTCTAAAATTAATTCATCTCACTCACAAAAAACAACAACACAGATTCAGTATTCCTCAAAATGAATAAAAATAATGCAACTCAGAATATGACGCAAACCTGCAATAATTCAATGTTAAACAACACAAATGTCCTTTATGTATTTAATCCCATTCTATTAACCAATGTCTTTGCTTCTGACCTTCAATGATCCAGTTCAACCGTACTAACAAGCACAAATTACTCTAGACGAACATTTGTGTGTGTTGAATGTCTTCTTCTGCGTTCTACTGTACGGACGTAAATTAACTTTCCCTTCAGCCTGAGGCTTATTCATTTCACTTTTGGTGTGAAAGGATTTTATATTTACCAAAAATATAACTTTTTTATTTTAAAAACAAACAAGCAAGCCCTGTCCAGATTTTAAAAGTAACGCAAAAGTAATGCAACGCATTACTTTCCATAAAAAGTAACGTGATTAGTTACTTTTTTATGGAGTAACGCAATATTGTAAAAGTAACTTTCCCCAACACTGCATTAGGCTAGCTAATTTTTTATTCTTTTCACCTGTAGTGTTAACCTTTTCAACTACGAGATGTAAATTATATTTCCACGCGCATGTCCGGGAAACTCATGAATATTCATGTATGCCCCGCCCACTGAAACCAAAAATCTCGTAACACCGGAAGCCAGACCCATAGAAATTACAAATGGCCGCACCCATTTTTATGACCAGAAAAAGGTGGATAGGTTGTAAATTACGTAATAGCCTATACATTATTTACACGCTGATATCATAGCTTAACTGGGCGACATGACATTACAGCATTACAGCATTAATACAAATATAATCGAGAAAAACGTAATACACAGTAAAGTGGCTGCCTACATATGGCTTCTGTAGTAGGCTAATAATGTAAAATAATTGCTGGATCATTTTAACAGTTTGAAAGAACCAATTCGGAGAAATGAGTCGGACGCACGTCGTACGTCTTTATAGGTTGGCGTCACTGCAAGTGTACGCCAATGGGCTTGCGGGGTGGGCGTGGCTTTCTATAGCTGGGCTGTGTTACCTGTAGAGACGTCTCCAGTCCACGCCTTTCAAACACCGCTCAGGTGAGCAGGAATCTAGCGATCGTTAAAACCATCAAACCCAGGAAGGAAGCTAACTGAGGATCACTCTGTTAACCTACTTTCTAGTTGCATTAAGGAATTAACGTGGACTTGAGTGACAAAATATTTTAACACATCCGTGTTAAGATCACGGAGAATACACAGCGCTTGCTCTTCAACATAATGCTACAGTCTTGTGGGAGGGGCTAGTTTCAGCGACAGGTAACTCTGATTATCGGTACACCTGCACGCGAAAGACAGGTTGTGAATCCGGTCCAGCTTCCTCTTGAGCCCTCCATCATGAAGTTTCCTGCACTGCTGTTGGGTTTTGTGTTGGTGTGTAGTCTGGGTATCGCTGGCTACATCCATACCAGACGAAAGCAGGAGACGCAACTGAGTAAACAGGCTTCATTTCTAGATATTAAGTTAAGAGTGACCAGAGATGTTCTGGGAGAATACCAAGATCAGCTGATCCAGTCCAACACACTGCTGGGAAAAATAAAAAAAGAGGTGGGCAGTCTAACCAAAGACCTGTCCGTAGCCAAGACCTTCGTAGAGAAGAAAATAGGTGACATTGCTGCATGTAAAGGAGACAAGGTGAGTTGTAGAATGTGGGATGTTTAATTGTTTTTATGTGCTGTCAAGTATTAATAAACATAATAATTGCTTCATTGTATCACCATAATGGTCCAGCTATTGTAACTGACAGTATGCCTTCAAATCCATAGGCCTATATGACACATGTGATTTATTATAACCGGTCTTTTCTTCTTCAGAAACGATTAACGGATGAAATTGCTGCTGCAGAGTCAGAAAAGAAACTTATCCAGAGTGAGTTTCCATCTCTTTATTTACAGTTTGGACATTTTTAAAGACCATATTGACAAAGAATAATATGGAGGTAGAAACAGTTACAGATTGTATCTCTTTGTAACTCAGATTAGCTAGATTTGTCAGTTATAGTAGGCTAAAGCCCATGAAAATATCCCAAAGCCAGTCAGTCATGCCTGGAAAAATATAAAGTGAAGTGACATGTGGCCAAGTATGGTGACCCATACTCAGAATTAGTGCTCTGCATTTATCCCATCCAAAGTGCACACACACATCAGTGAACACACACATCAGTCAACACACACACAGCAGTGGGCAGCCAATAGAAAAAGTCTTAGATCTTTGAGTTCAGCTCATGAAAAATGGGGGCAAAAACAAAAGTGTTGCATTTATAATTTTGTTCAGTGTATATACCAGTAATACAATTTTAAACTAAATTCTAAAATTAATCGTAAGCCAGTGAAGGGATCTCAGAAAGTGAAAGTGATGTGACATGTGGCCAAGTATGGTGACCCATACTCAGAATTAGTGCTCTGTATTTATCCCATCCAAAGTGCACACACACATCAGTGAACACACACACCGTGAACACACACACAGCAGTGGGCAGCCAATTTTTGCTGCGGAGCCCGGGGAGCAGTTGGGGGTTCAGTGCCTTGCT
>NW_015505401.1:2970849-2986113 GCF_001515645.1 Sinocyclocheilus grahami | reverse complement strand
GCTTACACTAGCTAACATATATTATATATATATATATATATATATATATATATAATACCCTTTTCTGTTCACAGTTAAGTTTGTGAAGGAGAAGTCACAGTGGGGAATAGAAGCTGAATCTCTAAAAAAACAAATGGAGCAGTTGAGCACACTTTGCAAGTACATCGACAAGACGTCTGAGGAGGGAAAGTGAGTACATTATTATAATAAAACTATTTTCTATGGATCTCCAATCTCATGAAACTGTCAGATAAAGTTAGCTGTGTTTAAATGGGTGCAGAATCTGTTGATTGGTCATTCTGTGTAAGGCTGAAGGGTCATGGGTTAAAGCTCTGTACATGTTATATAACCTGAAGCTATTGCTACAAATATACCCCAGCGACTTAAGACTGGTTTTGTGCTCCAGGGTCACATTTATGAATTGAAACTTTTAAAATATAAAATGAAAACTCAAATTTTTTAAATTAAAATCGGAATAGATAGTGTATTTCTTCTGAGCATTAACATTGCTTAATGATACTCCTTTCCTTATCCAAGGAAACTGTGTAAAATAACCGAAGAGCCACAACAGCCAGAGGCAAAGCCCAAGCCCAAGGAAATGCAAGCGGAAAAACCCAAGGCTGAGGAAGCTAAAGCTGAGGAACCGAAACCGGAGGAACCAAAAGCTAAGGAGTCAAAAGCTGAACAGCCAAAAGTAGATGTGGTGTGAAGAAAAACCAAGTGGATGAGTATGTGTGTGTTAGGGGAGTGGAGAACAAAACCACGTAAGTGTCCGCTGGAGAATTGTATAGGATGATTAACTAACTTGAACGACTTGCTTGGGTTGATCTCCAGCATTCCAAAGGCATCCCTGAAATAACACACACTTTGGGTTCAAGGTTTGACTGACAACATCACATGTGGTCTGTCATATTCCTCCTGTGTTTTCTGACAAATAATTGTGTTTATGAGGAATATGGGATGATGCATGTGTGAAAAACATGTATTTTTTTTTGAAAAACTCAATTTCTTTTTTTTTCAGAAAAAGAGTGTTAGGTTTCTTTGCTTTCTGGGTGTGTTTTTTATTTTTTTTTATTTTCCCCCCTGTAGTTTACCTTGCCTGTGTTACAGTGTCATTCTGACCCTCCCTCAGGCTCATTCATACGTCCCGCTTGTATCAACCAATGGGAAAACTCTGACCCTCTTACTGTCACACCTAATCATCCTCACTCTGTTACCCCGGTTACTATTGTTATGCAGTCCTGACAACACAGAGTTGAACCAATCTGAGCCTTCAGTGAAGCAGAAAACCAGTTACGAAGTTGTAAGAGTTGCTGAATCTTGCTCTCCTTTGTTGTAAGTTTTGGTTTTATGCTGACATATTGTGATGTCTGATGTAAAATAAAAATAATGTCAGAGTATGATTGGACATTTCTTTGATGTATTCATCCAGTAAATGGACGTTTACCACTTTGCAATGTAAAGCTATTTAAAATGCTTGTCTAGTCAATGTAATCTGCTTTTAATCTTACTTGCTGGACAGTTTAATTTGTTATTCTAGGCTGTTTAACCAGTTTGATGGGTATGTAAGTTATGTTGGGTGTTTCAGGTGCAATGTGGTTTGAGACTAAATGCAACAGCAGATTTAATATACTGTACAGCTCCACCCTCTGACAAATCTTTGACAGTGTTTCTACATTTTAATTTGGGTTTTAAATAAATATTTTGGGTTTATTAGAAGTTAGGTTCAATCAAGATCATGTATGGCATTATTAAATGTTCTTTTTTTCAAATGGTCCTCGATTAATGTTTACACTTATGGTCTTTGGGGTCAATATGAGCCCAAAATTGAAAGAGTAATTGTAAAAAATATATAAATGTTTAATCATACAAATAATATATCATTTTTTATTTACTTATCTATACATTAATGCTGTGTTTTGGGAGATATGAAGTACTTTTGTTCCTATTTACCACAGAATTCTGCAACTACACCATTAGCTTGCATGTGAAATATTAATCTTTTATGAAAAAAATCACTTAAATGATGATCTAAATTTAATTTAAGTTGTTTCTGGATATTGATCTAGGTGTTAGGTGTAGAATTCTGCCATCTGTTGGTTAGAGATAAACCTAAAATTATTACAGTTTAGGAAATAAATAGTTTTTACCAGCAGAGGGCCATAGAGAGCCATTCATTTTACTGGATGTGGCCAACTGCTCATCACAACTTTTGTGATACATTTTGTGAATGTATGTATATATAAACATTAGAGAAGACATTAAAAATACATATCATTTCAAACAGTATTTTTTTGTAGTTTTTGATGCATTTTGAAATGTCTGTTTTTACAAAATGCCACATAAGACAAGCCTACAGGACAAGACTTAGAGTCAGATTGTAGTTGCATATTATTGATTTTACGGTAATGAACCAAGTGTAAAAAAAATATAATTAACTTTAGAATGTAGAAGAAATTAAATAAATATGTAAATAAAGCCAACAGCAGTATGAAGAAATCAACAGGAGTGAAGAGTGAACATCAAATAACAATAACATTTTTTACAATCACATTCTGTGGCAATCATACCTGTGTGTGTGTGTGTGTGTGTGTGTGTGTGTGAGAGAGAGAGAGAGAGAGTGAGTGTAAGAGTATGTGCGTGCATTAGGTCTCACCACTTTATATTTTTGTTCTGCATTTAGGGCTGATTATGTTTGCAAAATTGTGGCAGTCATACCTGTGTGTGTGTGTGTGTGTGTGTGTGTGTGTGTGTGTGTGTGTGTGAGTGAGTGAGTGAGTGAGTGAGTGAGAGAGAGAGAGAGAGAGAGAGAGAGAGAGAGAGTGAATGCATTAGGTCTCACCTCTTTATATCTTTGTTCTGCATTTGTGGCTGATTTTATTTGCCAAATTCTATACAAATGCTCTATGTGGCAGTCATACCTGTGTGTGTTTGTGTGTGTGAGCATGTCTTTTCTACATTGCATTTGTGCTGTAGTACCAGGCCTTCATTTTGATGTGAAAATTTTCAGATTTATTGATTTTTTTTGACAAATGAAAAAATATATATATATAGATTTTTTTTCGCATTTCCCATTCATTTCAATGTGGGGTCATATTGACCCCAAAGTTTGTAAACTTTTTTTTTTTACATACCTTCAGAACAACCGAATCAAGCCCAGTTTTTTTTATGTGAATATAGATAGATAACGTAGAGAAGTCACAAAATCTTATTTCGCTGAGATGAAGGGAACCATTTTTTTTAACTAAGGAAAAGTTGATTGGGGTCATATTGACCCCAAAGTTTGTAAACTTTTTTTTTTTACATACCTTCAGAACAACCGAATCAAGCCCAGTTTTTTTTATGTGAATATAGATAGATAACGTAGAGAAGTCACAAAATCTTATTTCGCTGAGATGAAGGGAACCATTTTTTTTAACTAAGGAAAAGTTGATTGGGGTCATATTGACCCCAAGGACAGATTGAGGGTTAAATTAATAGCTCACCAAATTTTACTTAGATTTTTATTAACATTTAATTGGAATTTAACTAAAAATAAAAATTCTGATGATTTACTCACCCTCACGTCACTCCAAACCTGTATGACTTTCTTCTGAGGAACACAAAAGAAGATATTTCAGAAATGTAACCAAAACGGTTACCAAAATTCTTAAAAAAAAAAAAAAAAGGTTTTACAGAAAAACTGCAAATATGTTTGGAATAATACAGGTGTGTGTAAATGATAAGAATGTTTCTGGTAACAATTTACAATATTCCATTTTGTTAACAGTACATAATTACATTATTTGACATGAACTAATAATGAAAAACACTTTTAAAGCATTTATTAATTTTAGTTCATGTTAATTCCAACATTTGCTAATGCATTGTATCGGATTATCTAATCGACCTGAGCTGACATGAACTGAAAAAATTAAATACTGTAACAAATATATTGGTCATTGTTAGATATTAATGCATTGACCAGCATTAACTAATAGGGCCTTATTGTAAGTGTTACAAATATCCATTCAAAACATTACTTTTATGGTTGTTTTAAGGTTTACAAATCTGCACCAAAATAAAATGGAATATACGCTAACTTAACACAGAAAAGGAGAGCTATTTTCCATTTTGAAATCATATTGTATATGTTTTGTGGCTGTACTACTGAAACAGTGAGTATTATAACATTTACAAATTGCCTTTCTGTAACCTAGATTTTTGCCTTTTTTTTAACGAAAGAAAGAAAAGGAGAGACAAGCGGAAAATCAAGTGCATATGGAATATTCTTTTAATGCTGCTGGTTTTATGAACGTTTTATTTTAAATTGATAGTTTTTGAAATGGTAAAGATAACGAGTAAGTCTCTTTTTTTCTGCTTTTCTACAATAAATCATGCTACGTCAGAACTGACCATATGTGAACTTCATTGGCTTATATCTGCTCACATTGTGTGCATACCTCCCCTCCCTTCTCTTTTCAGTTTCTCTCTCCCTGTTTTCTCTTTCCGTTCCCCCTCAGGCTCACAATTAGGGGAAACAATTAGTGTCTCTCTTCCGCCCCATCTCGTTCAGAAGGTCACCGTGTACAGCGGGACTCAAAACTGACGATAACATCTGCTTCACTTCTGATTCTCTGATGCCCCAGTATATTATTTTGGGCTTGTCTTATGTAACATTTAATGTGCTTACAGTGAAATTTAAGCAATATAGAAAACAACGGTTTCAGTGCTGCTACAGGAAAATTAAGTTTCCAGCAGTCAAATAATAATAAACAAAGTAGAATAGATGGTAGTAATTGTGTTTTTAAATAGATAATGCTAAGGAAAAATATTTTTGTTCATGAATGTTACATTTTGTGATATTTTGACGTTTCAAATAAATATTTGGTAAAATGTAAATGTTATATATTTCTGTGTATAGTGCACATATTGCAATTGTTCTAATTGTTTTATAAAAATGATAAAATAATAAGATCTAATACTGTCCCATGGACAGTATCAGCAAAGGAGGAAAAACGGTTTTTAATTTATAAATGCACTTATTTCTGCTGGGCATTGCAGCAAGCAGGCTATACATCCAGACTGATTCCAAACCAGTAGGAAACTCTTTTTTTCCCTTTTGGAGTGTAACACTTTTGTAACAGTTGTTTTATGTTTATGACAATTGTTCAAATAGTATTAGTTGTTTGATTTTGATTTGTGATTTCAGTTAGTACATTAAGCAATTAATGAGGTATGAATTACACAAGAAGAGACCCTTTTCATTGAAAATGAAAAAGATGATCTTTTAAATTAAATTGAAGGTTTTCTTAATTTCCAAGAAATTGCATGTAAATGTGTAGAGAGATATTAATCATGTGTCCAGTAAGAAATGGTTTTTCAAATCAAAATATAATACAATCTCAGGTGTCTACGAATGCACAAATTCACAGTGAAATGTAACGCAAAATCCAAAAGACCTTTCCTCACAATTTTTCATGGCATTTATTTATCAGACTTCAGTAAAGACACTTGATGTGAACTGAACAGATGGTTTCTCCGGAGAGCCGTGGACTGCATTGGGTCACCTTGAGAAGTTATGTCAGCAAATGAATGTCAAATGAAAGTGGAAAGAACGTTTACTGCTCAGTGTTCAGGGTCAGGTCAGCAAAAGCAGCTTGGGTGAATTTAGCCTTCATATTTATTTTGGGGGAATTTAATAAGTCAAGCACAAAAAGAATGGAAACTAAATGAAGTCTTACATCTTGTTTTACTGCAGAGTTGTGCACAGTCATGCAAAAAGGACAGACGTTTTTTTTTTAATGTAAACCCCTACAGTATTTCTCACCTTAGATGAACTAAAAAAGTCTCATCCCATCCAGTCATAAAAGAAGTTCTTAACCATTTACACCCTCGTGCCTTAAAGCTTGCAACTCTCTCAACATCATAAGCAAGATTTCACCAACACAATTGTATATTGACTGGCAGAGCAAATGATTCACATCAACATTATTAATATTGGCATAAGTGTTCCTTATTTTCTTGATGATGATAATGTCAGACAGTGGGTTACAAGGCATTTGGAATATTATTTGCATTCATGTAAAAGGTTTTTTGTTTTACAACAATGTTCTCCATGCCTCTTAAGGGCATGTCTGCAATTATTGCAGATTGGCTTCGAGTTCAATATTTGCATTTAAAGTACAGTTTAATATATGATTTGAGAAATATAAAATCTGTTAGATTTATAAATACATTTGATACTTTGGATTTGCACATTTATATTCCATACACTACTGTTCCAAGATTTAATGTTTTGCATCTTATATGCTCACAAAGGTTGCATGTATTTGATCAAAAATACAGTACAAGCAGTGATATTATTACAATTTTAAAATAAATGTCATTGCTAGTCTTCGGAGTCACATCAGAAATCATTCGAATATGCTGATTTGGTCTCATATTTCTTATTATTATCACTGTTGAAAACATTTATGCTGCTTAATATTTTTGTGGGAACTGTGATACATTTTTTCAGGACTCTTTGATGAACAAAAAGTTCAAACGAACAGCTTTTTTTTTTAAAGGGAAGCCTATACTGTCACTTTTAATCAGTTTAATGTGTCCTTGATGAATAAAAGTATTGACTTAAAAAAAAAAGAATCCAACTCAAACTTTTGAATGGTATTGTATATTATTCCCATTTCTGTTGTAAGCACTGTTGTAAGTAACACAACTGACTTAAAGGGTTAGTTCACCCAAAAATGAAAATTATGCTGCATTTTACTCACCCCCGAGGCATCATAGGTGTAAATGACTTTCTTCTTTCAGACAAATCCAGTCGGAGTTATATTAAAAATTGTATTTGATCTTTCAAGCTGTTTAATGCCACTCAGCGGGTGTTGCATTGCTTCAATCCAAAAGAAGTTAAATAAAAAGAGCCCATCCATAAAAAAAGTCTCACACGGCTCCGGGGGGTGAACACAGGCTTTTTGTAGTGAATCGATGCGTTTTGTAAGAAAAATATCCATATTCAAAATGTAATAATCACTTTAATGTAGCTTGCGCCAACAGTCCTACACGGAAGCAGCTCTGGGCAGATGACGAATGAGGTCAGCGCTGTGCATGCGCCAGTGAGTCTCGTGAAAACCAACGTTTGTTAACAGGAGCAAAGGAAGCAAAGTTTCCTTACTTTAGCAAAGGAAAACCAGTCTCCTCTTGGCTTATATCGAAATCCTTCGACATTCTTCTATACAAATCCTCGTTTTGTACTTCTAATTCTTGACCGTTGTTTTGTTTTGATCTCTCCGCTGCATTTCCGCGTTCGTCACTTCTGAGCGGCGCATGCGTAAAGCCGACCTCATACGTCATCCGCCCGAAACTGCTTCTGTTTACAACAGTGAGCGCAAGCTAGATTCAAGTGATTATTCCGTTTTAAATATGGATATTTTTCTTACAAAAACGCATCGATTCGCTACAGAAGGCCTTTGTTCATCCCCCGGAGGGGGAAAAACAATTTATGGATGGGCGATTTTTATTTAACTTCTTTTGGACTGAAGCAGTGCAACACCCGCTGAGTGCCATTAAACAGCTTGAAAGATCAAAGACTATTTTTTATATAACTCGACTGGATTCGTCTGAAAGAAGAACGTCATATACACCTAGGATGCATCGGGGGTGAGTAAAATGCAGCCTAATTTTAATTTTTGGGTGAACTAACCCTTTAATTGTCGTCCTCTCCATTATGTAAAACCAAACAGGTTATGCTTTTCCCCAGTCACTCTGATAAACATGTATCACTGTTAAATCAGTGTTGTGGGTTTACAACTTTTATTTGCAATCCTAGAAATATACTAGGGAGGTAGTTTGTTTGCAGATGCAATACAGGCTTGTCTGACTGACCTCCCTGTTGCCCTCTGTGTGAGTGTGTGTGTGAAATCACATCTATTGATCAGCCTAATGCAGGAGGAAGAGCCGGCGGCAAGGTGATCAATGCGCTCTTAATTAACCACTGCGAGAGAGCATGTTTGCGTCTATACGCTGGGGTTTAGGAAGGGTGCTAAACTTTGGTCAGGGGTGTATAAATACACCCATCCCAACTCAAATTTGTGACATTCATGCACACTTTCTTACTTACTGGTTGCAGTGCATGACATGCTAACATGCAATACATGATAACAGAAGACACTTTCCAGCTAAATGTACTTAAAAACATTGAGGATGTGAATGATTTCAGCCTGGAGTCTCAAAACTGTGAGTATTTTGTGTGAGTCTGTGTGTGCCAATGCTAAAAACTCGACAAGTTTATGCATGTTCAAAAATGTTCATGTTCGTTACATAAACAACCAGAATGACTTCTTTTTGGTTTAGTTTATTCTTTAGAACCTCTTAATGTACCCTATGTGTTTGTTGGCCAGGTAAAGTATCTTAATATTACTGAAATGAACAGACTAAATAACGGGAATGTAAAAAGTGATAGGTTTAGGGGTAGGGTTTGCAGAAAGCATTATTAGCTTTGTGTAAATATGGCGATTTTGCCATTCCTTTCATTTTGTCTAATTTTTTCATACTTCATTTCCGTTTCAAAACATCTGTGCTCTCTTTCAGACGCTGTATGAGATGATGGTGAGGTTCTGATACGTTAGGGACTGTGTGATATGTTTGATATTCGGTTGCTTTCCTTATATCACGTCAACTAAATATCAGACATATTCCTACAGACTCTGGCACAAATCTTCACATTCTTGGCCTCTCTTCATTCACCATCAAAGATTACTTTCTTGATTGTTCCTTGAACAGGTTTATAGCATTTGAGCAACATAAAAACACATAGTAAGACATAATTCATTTATGTTTTTCATGTCTTTGCTTTAATTTCTTTACATGCTGATGGTAAAAACTTTCTGTTCTGTTCATTTATGTTTTAACAATTCTTTCTTTGTAAGCATTGTTCAAAGTTACTTTGACTCTGAATTAGATATTTGCAACTGTGCTGGCTTAATTGCTCAGGTATCACAGTTTAGGTTTTCACAGTAATGTTATGGAAGAACCATTTTTAGGTTACCCGACGAACCATTCCGTGAACAGTTATTTAAACAACCATTTTTTTCTTCTGAAGAACAGTTTAATAATCTAAAGAACCTTTTTCCACAACAAATAACTTTTTGTGGAATGTTAAAGGTTCTTCATGAAATCATGCCAATAAAGAAACTTTATTTTTAAGAGTGCATTATACAGTAAGTCCTCAAGATCCAGTTTTGAATTCGGTGTTCTTATTTATTTGTATATTGTATATTTATTTGGACATGTATATTTTTATTCCTTAGTTACTTGTTCTATTTTTCTATTTTTTATTATCTGTGTTTTTGTTCTGTCACTGTCATTCTGTTACACTGTGGAGCTTCTGTCATGAAAACAAATTCCTCGTATGTGTAAACATACCTGGCAATAAAAACTCTGATTATGCTTCCTAACTGAAACTAAATGGCTAACTGCATTGTAATAATTTGCATTTACTCAATTATTATAGGTATTACAAAGACACATTTATGTCAGGCTTTAAAAAGAGAAACTCACATATGAGAAAATATATGTAATCATTGTTTAATTATTAATTAAAGTTTTCATTAAAACAGTTTCTAGTATTCAACTTGTAGTAGTTAAAATGTGTGTGTGTGTGGGGGGGGATATCTTTGCATAAAGGTTGAGTTTTACGATGTTTGCAATGTTTTTTTTTGTTTTGTTCACTCTAAATAAAATAGTGTTTATAGATCTAATTTTTAAATTGTCATGAAAGATTTTCACCTAGGAAATTGGTCAACAGGCTGTCAGTTAAATAGGCTTGGTCTAATTTAACAATACTCACACTATTGGCATCCACAGTCTAACAGGAGCATTATGGACCATCAAATTTCACAATATATAGTCGGACTCAGATCAAGAGCGATGACTCTCTTTCAGACCATCCTTCTTTGGAAATCATTTGAATCACTGTCTGATTTGGTTTGTATAGTATAACCAGTAGCCTTTGTGTAATAATAATAAATATGTGTGTGTGTGTGTGTGTGTGTGTGTGTGTGAGAGAGAGAGAGAAAGTAGCAATGCTTGATTTTAACCTTTAACTCATCAGTCAAGTTAAGTCTGCTTTATTGTCAATTCTTCCACATGTACAGCACATACACACAGAGAATTGAAATTGCGTTACTCTCAGACCCTTGGTGCATACAGATAACACTACAGTGGAACATAAATACAGATAGATACAGATTAAATACAAAATACAACTATACAAATAAGGTCAAATGTAAAAAAAAAAAAATAAATAAATAAAAAGTACTACGAGTGCACTTTAAATTCTTTTACACAAGGGACCGTAAGCTGTTTATGTTTGTGAATAAAGCTGATTACACTCCAGATGCATGAAACACAGACTGGGTTTGAGGCGCACGTTTGTCTTGCTTTTTGCTGCTTTAGGAAATATTCGTAGAGTAAAGCACATTTGTATTCGCTCAGGCAGGCGCGTGAAGTTCTTGTTTTTTGAAGTTGTTGTTGACCCAAATTAGCTTTTGTGACTAATTGCACCTGGATGGTTTCCGTGGTAACTAAGGATGCCAGTCGCACATGTTTAATTAATTACCATGTGTCTTGAAAAGGCTTTAAGTTTTAATGCCCTTTTCTCCTCATAACAGATGGACACAAGCCGCCGCTGTCATTACCGATGTTGTCTTGTCCTGTCCTGCATCCATTGTGGCCCAATGGGAAGAGCCAGCTGTCATCCAGAATAAAATCAGCCATGCATCCTGTAACGCGTGCCACAATGTGAATCATCCGGAAGAGTCTGAGCCACCGCAGTCTCTGTAAAGATCTCATTTGTGTGGAGGAGGAGGAGGAGGAGGAGGAGATGTAAATGTGTGTCTGGGAATTCTCCCAAACCTTAAGGGGTTTCAGAGGCTGGCAAAAGGTTTGATAAATGCAAATTTTTGCAGCCTCTTTGGCGGGCTTGATTCGTTCAAGAACGATTCCTCAAATCATATGTCTCGTTGAGTGTGTGTGTATTTGGGAGGGGGGAGTGGGAGAGTCCGTTAGAGGGTCAGAGTTCAGTGGTGCGTGGGGCAAAAGAGGGGAGGGGGGGGGCAAGGTCGGGCGGGAGTTCAGCTTTCTGACAGCCTGATGGATGAAGCTGTCCTTCAGTCTGCTAGTCCTGGCCTGGAGATTCCGCAGTCTCCTCCCTGATGGCAGCATACTGAAGAAGCTGTGTGTCGGGTGGGTGGGATCACTTGCAATGCAGAGGGCTTTGCGGGTGAGACGGGTGTTGTAGATGTCCTGAAGGGAGGGGAGAGAGGCACCAACGTTCTTCTCAGCTGCTCTCACTATGCGTTGAAGTGTCTTGCGGTAGGACGCGTTGCAGGCGCCATACCACACAGTTATGCAGCTGGTCAGGATGCTCTCGATGGTGCCTCTGTAGAAGGTGCACATGATGGGGGCCGGGGCTCTGGCTCTTCTCAGTTTGCGGAGGAAGTAGAGATGCTGCTGTGCTTTCTTGGCCAGTGCTGCGGTGTTGTCAGTCCAGGAGAGATCCTCTGTGATGTGCACACCCAGGAACTTGGTGCTGCTCACCCTCTCCACAGTCACACCATTGACGGTCAGAGGGGCATGCTGAGTGCGCACTCTCCTGAAGTCAACAACAATCTCCTTCGTCTTCTCCATATTCAGAGAGAGATTGTTGTCACTGCACCACCCGGCCAGGCGGCTCACCTCGCTCCTGTAGTTTGTCTCATCTCTGTTGCTAATGAGACCCACTACAGTCGTGTCATCCGCAAACTTGATAAGGAGGTTGGAGTTGTGTGACGGTGTGCAGTCGTGGGTCAGCAGAGTGAAGAGGAGGGGGCTCAGCACACATCCTTGGGGGGCCCCAGTGTTCAGTGTGATGGTGCTGGATGTGTTACTGCCGACCCGTACTGCCTGAGGTCTTCCAGTCAGGAAGTCCAACAGCCAGTTGCACAGCGAAGTGTTGAGCCCCAGCTGGACCAGTTTGTGAATGAGCTGTTGAGGGATGATTGTGTTGAATGCTGAACTGAAGTCTATGAACAGCATTCTTCAGTTCAGCATTCAACACAATCGTCCCTCAACAGCTCATGACTCAGAAAACAGTCAGAAAGTCTAAGAACTCAAAAGTCAGAGTCCATGCGCTCAAGTTATGTCAGCTATACATTTTTATAAGGAAACTGCATATGATTTCAGGCTATTTCAGTCTGAATAGTGAAAATACATGACGCAGAAAGTAATATGCCTGAAGCATTTGTTTGGTCATTGCTCTTTTTTTGGCATCATAAGATCGGTAAAGATGATTTCATCATTTAAGGTCTTTTCTTTGCCAGTTTTACTCAGCTGTCATACAGAAGAATGCAGAAGTATACATAGTTCAATCAATATTCTTTTTGTTTAAAAAAATCCTGGTTATTAAAAAAATAAAACTGTAATACATCTAATAAAGCACCATTTAAAAAAAATATATATATAAATATATCTTGGGGTGATGCATTACACCCAATTATACAGATAAAATGTCATTTTATTTTTGATATTTTGAATATATTCTAAAACATGTTTGTACACAACTACTAGCATAATATTTTTACATAAGTAATTTTAAAATGGTCCCAAAATGTCTGTTTTCTCGCTATTTTTTAAATGTTAAAAACTCAATTTTAACCCTGAATATATACATAAATGCATACTCAATATAACCCTGAACACAACAGAAGTGGATGAGGGATCTGTGCAAGTATTTGTTATTGATACACACAAAGCTCAATTTTAGAATCTTGTTCTAATTCACTGCTCATGTACAAAAAATGAGTATAGCTTGAAGGGCCAAAAATAGGACATCAAGGATGTATTCATGCGATTGGCATTTTCACCACAGTGTGCACAGTGTATTTATTAACACTAATTGCATATGCGATAACATCAATAAGACTGCATAAATATCCATTTTGACACTGAGTAAATATTGTCATACCATTTTTAACAAGCTTGTTTTTTTGTTAAATGTGTTCATGTGCACAATTTAACTTTAATTTTTTGATTTGACTTGTTTAACTAATTGAAAATGCCTTTACTCTTAAACCTCCATTGCTACATGCAACGTCTAGTTTATTATTATCTGTGCACGAAAACACAACAATAATAAGCATTGTTTCTTGAAGCATCATAAATTAAATTAACTTCAATTAAAAGTAACAGCTTTGTGTATAAAATGCATAACATCATATTTATCTATGTGTGTTATGGTCAAGTAGGAGGGTCAATTGTGCAGAAGTACAGTATAAATATCAGAGATCATGGAGCATCATCACAATAGAACTCAAGAGACTCTTAAGGAAACCACAGGAGAACAAAACCCCAGAAAAGATCGCTATACAAGATTCACGGGGTAAGGTAAAATCTTTATTTCCTTTTATAAAGTCTTACATTTCCTTTTTACATACAGTATCTGAATATGTCTTAATTTAGGGATCGTTTAGTTAGTCTGTCAGGAAAAAAAGATACAAATAAAGATATATAATGAAAACAATTATTATTTTTTATAAATATGTTAGCAAGTAATATAAATGATCTAAAGCAATAACTACAGTAATAAATCAAAATAATGTTTTACTACAAGCTATAATAAGTTTTACTGTAAAATAATAAGAACACCGTAATACCAAAAAACAAGATTCAAAGGTAAAAAAATATACCTATATATTTATATATATATAAAAAAAGTATTGTTTTTGCTGATGGTTTAATAAAACGTTATCAATTCTCTATCAAATTTTAACAAAACATTGAATTACCAAGTAAAAAATGTACCATTGCTATATTTCGAGAGAGATAAAAGAAACAGTCAGTTATGAATGTATCATATATTCTTTTTGATTAACATCATACATGAATGCTGTGGAAATACTGTGATGCTCAAAACAGTTAGAATTACAGCTCATTGATGATGAAAACAGAAATCCACAAGATTTAAACAAAGCTTTGAAACCAAGTGCTGCATACAAACGTATTGTTCACTCCAAATGATAAGTAATAAAGGCAAAATAATAATTGAAGAGCTGGATTTTTACAGATGGGTTCAAATGTCCCCACTGGTCATATACTGCTGATCGCAGCCTGTCTGCTAAACGCACTTGCTCCAACTCTATCAGTGAACAGAGGCGGAGAGTGCACATTCAACACCAAAGGTACATCACCGCACTTAAAATAAATGACCTTACTTTATTTGTGTGTGGCACTAATGTCTAAATACATAAACCGTAAGTCTTTGTGCTATTTTTAGGCACCTGTGAATATCAAGGACAGGTCTTCGGCATTGGCGAGAGTTGGATTACTAAAGACTGCTACCAGTGTGTGTGTATGGAGCCCTTCGGGGTGGGCTGCTGCGATCAGTAAGTCTGCACTACTGAGCCTACAGGAAGTTCTTTTTTAAATCTATACACTGTTGAACTTTCCAAGCTGTTTACATGTGTTGGGGCAAATCTACCCACTAACCTGCACATATTCAGTGTGTGTTTTCTCACCCTGACAGTTACTCCCTACAAGTAGATTATCCTGAGTGGTGTGAGCTCATCAGAAAGCCCGACTCCTGCACCAGTGTGGCTGTGATGAGAGCCAATCACAAACTCCCTTGTCTTTATGGGAAGTGGGGCAGGATGCGAACCGAGACATGGAAGTCTGACAATGATTTATTGTTCTAAATGAGATGTTAAATATCACTAATTTAGGTTTGCAATTTTACCTTTTGGGAATTGAAAAGCATCAACCATTTTTACCATTCTGTTTCGGGGAATTACAGGGGTCATATGATGCTGCTAAAAAGAACATTATTTTGTGTATTTGGTGTAATGAAATGTGTTTATGTGGTTTAAGGTTAAAAAAACACATTATTTTCCACATACTGTACATTATTGTTTCTCCTCTATGCCCCGCCTTTTTGAAACGAGTCGATTTTTACAAAGCTCATCGGTCAGAAAAAGCGAGGTGTGCTGTGATTGGCCAGCTATCCAGTGTGTTGTGATTGGCCGAACACCTCAAGCGTGAGACGGAAATGTTATGCCCCTCACCATACTGTTGATGCCGTGTCCCAGCCGGAGCGACAAGGCAAAAAACATGAAAACCCATTATAAACGAAGCATTTGTTGCATCCAGTGGGGACATAATTACTGATTATAATGACTTATACTGTCTTTTTACCTGTTGCGTTGCATCGCGCAAACATAAAACCATGTCTGCATTTGTGATCGGAGAAATGAC
>NW_015505401.1:2960758-2970314 GCF_001515645.1 Sinocyclocheilus grahami | reverse complement strand
ATTTTCCACATACTGTACATTATTGTTTCTCCTCTATGCCCCGCCTTTTTGAAACGAGTCGATTTTTACAAAGCTCATCGGTCAGAAAAAGCGAGGTGTGCTGTGATTGGCCAGCTATCCAGTGTGTTGTGATTGGCCGAACACCTCAAGCGTGAGACGGAAATGTTACGCCCCTTACATACTGTTGATGCCGTGTCCCAGCCGGAGCGACAATGCAAAAATCATGAAAACCCATTATAAACGAGGCATTTGTTGCATCCAGTGGGGACATAATTACAGATTATAATGATTTATACTGTATTTTTTGCTTCTTTCTTTGCGTGAACATTTGGGCGGCGTTATGCAAATCTTCCCACATAGTGATGTAGACATGTGGGGGCGTGTTAGAACAAGCCGTTTAAGGTAGGAGTGGTTAACTCTTAACTTTTATAAAGAATATCTCTTTGGATTTGAGACTTTAGTCTTTGCAACTTTACAGATCTTCTTTATGCACCAAGAGCTTGTAACACTCCAGAGAGAAAGGAAAAATTAAAATCGCATCATATGACCCCTTTAATGGTTCTCTGCATCAACAGATAAGTCTGGTTTAGTGTTCAGATATGTTGACACCGATGTTGAGAACCAATATAATGTCACTATAGCTTTATCTGTTTAAATAAGGCTGCTATACACCGAATTTATTTTGTGATATAATTCTCAGCCATTTCATTTCACTGAGAAGGTTTTCTTATTAATGGAACATGCCACTTTATAAAACTGCATATAATAACAATACCATTACCATCATCATTTCTTTATGTTCTCTAAATATAGATTAAATGCAGTTAAAAATGCAGTTGCTCTAAATATACAGTAACTAGGATGGACCTATAATCGCATTTAAGCAATTACAGACAAATTAATGTGCGATTCCATAATTGTTGATGCTTGAATATTTAAATAATTAAACAATTGTCGATTTGACGCTTATATTGTTATTCTTTAGGCTGGTTTATTTTTTACTTATTTTCTTATGGGATTGCCATCTTTGAAAAAATTGTTACCAAATATGAGGAATGTCTAAATACAGTTTTATACCTGTATTGGTTTTGACGTCACAATATTACACCTATATACATTAAAAAAAACTAACATTTAAATTAAATATAGACAAAATGCGTAACATTTAAAGTTAAAATAAAGTAAATTAAATCCAATAAATTAAAGATTTATATTTTATTTTATTTTTTGCAACAAAATAGGTAAAGGTTTTAGCTTGACAAATGCAGTTAGCGCAAACAAATATAAAATGAGAAAATATCATGACAAAATATAGCATTTTTGGCATTAATTATTATAAAACAATATTTTTTTTTACTACAATGAATGTAATATAATTCAAGAGATCATTTTAAAATGCTAACGTTGTTGCCAGTGTACCGTATTCGTCCAGTGTGCCCATTATTCTTGTGTTGAGTCAGTGCCAGCAGCAGAAGACCTCTTTCGGTTTCCTCTCCTGTCAAACAGCAGCGGGGGAAATCTGATAGTGTGCTGCCTGGGGAGCGTCGCAGGTCATAATACACATGAACGCAAACCTAAAAGCTAACGGTGGTAAACTCGGTCAAGATAAAACCGTTCAACCTTTGATTTTCTAAAACTTCTCAAACACACACTGGAATGTGGAGTATTTAGCCAGGTGTGTTTTTCTACCCAGAAGTCACATGATAAGCCATCACGTGTCAACGTTCAAGTTTCAGGAAAGTTTTCATTTCTCGTCGGAGAAACCCCGCCCATCTCCGTCTCTTCTGCATAATTATTGGTTCTTATTCAGCGATCTTCTTTTTGATAGGTCCAGACTAACGTCACTCAAACTGCTGACGCTCTAACCGCGCCTCCTTCTTTAACCTGTTTAGAGTAATTGATATCGCTTCTTAAGCGAAGGACTTGAATTTCATCCGCATGAACTTATAGACATGGTGTCCGAGCCTCACTGATATGTAAAGGTGAGTTGATAAATATGCTATAATCACAATAAATAATCGTTTACTGGTGAAATGTACCGCTAAAAGAGCAAGTGTCAATGCAGGAACAGGCAGACTGCGTTCAAGGTGTTTGCCGACGCCACGCAATGTTTATTTGCCTTTGAATATTAAAGTTTATTTTTGTACTTTCTATTCATGCGGTAATGTTTCTTTGAGTCTGAGAGACGTGTGTGCCTTTATGGGACTATAAATGTGTGTGCGTGCTTATATATGCTTGCATACAGTATGTGCACACATTTGCTTGGCGTTGTTATTATTTTAGTCGTTTAAATAATTTATTCACTAGCTTGTTCACTATTTAGGGTGAACTAGACAAAGAATATAAAAAATGTATTTACATATCTATATAAAAAACAAGCATTATATTTGGGTGAGCGACGGACAATTTAATAACAAAAGTTAAGTTGTATGATTTGACAACATTAGATCTAAAAATGCAACCAAACAGTTGAGCTTAACACGTTTTGGAGTTGTTGATCATGAAGATGGACGAGATTTCTGTTAACATTTATGTAAACGTATTAGAGAAATATATTTTAGGTTGTGTAACTGGTTGCCCCATTTTATGGTTCACTTGAATAGTCCATGTAGTCTTGCTGTCAATGTGGGGTATTAATAGTGCTTAAATGACAAGTTGTTCAAAATGGTTTGTACTAACGCATGTTACTACCCTTTGTATTCCACCAGAATGGACACCAAAACACCTCCAGACATGAGCAGTGCCGACTAACTCCGATGACTTCAGTCAGTTTAGGTTTTGAAAATGAATGTGAAACAGAAAACGAGAAGCGTGGAAGAGGAGGAATTAACTGGAAATACCATGTGGCTTAAGAAAATAGTTCTGCTTCTCAGGTAGATATTTATAGGGGCAAGAAGAGATATTTCAGTAGATGCACATGCTGTCACTAACACACTACCATACTATTTTCATGCTTGTTTTGGTTCACGCTGAAACCATTTTAAGGTAGTGAAAACCGTGTGATAAAAAGGAAGAGGTTTGGGTTGAATAGCAAAGTTCAACAGCAAGACTGGGGGTACATTCAAATTATAGTGACGTTAAATAAGCCAGTCAGAGAACGGAGAGCTGTGAAACATGGATTATGGTGAAAGTGCTCTTTGTGGAAGTGGAGAACTGGAGCTGGATCCAGATATTGTGAGCGAGGAGGCGGGGAAACTGTATTCGGAGCTGCAGGTAACCAATTAAGAGTATCCACCTTTATTCACCCACCAATTAAAATAACTTTTAAGGCCTGTTCACACCAAGGATGATAAATATCATGAGAACGATCATTCTAAAATTGTTCTAATTCTGTGAGAATGGGGAAATTCACACCACAACTATAACGATAATGACCGATTGTTGGAATCACTTGCAGAACTCTTTTTTCCAGCTGATGAATGATAAAAACATTGACAGTCAGAATCCGCTTGATTTCAAGGAGCTCGAGCATGTGAAGTTTGCAGATACAGATGCATAATAAACAGAACATTGTTGTTCTTGGTGTAAACAGGACCTTTAGAGGCATTTTTATCATTTGCCACTTTTCACAAGTGTTAAGTTCAGAGAGCAGATGCTCTCGTTGCTGACTTTTCGTAAGGGAAGTGAACCGTAGTATTTTCCCCCTTTATAAGCACAAGTCATAAGTATCACTCTTCCTGTGAGTGCAGCTGCCCACTAAGATAAGAGCGTTAAATGTGTTGGGGGTACACCGCTGAAAACAAATACGATTCAGACAGGTTTTTTTTTTTAGTCGGTGGTGGAGACTCATGGAGCTGATGTGGTGGAGTCCCTGCTGCCCATCCTCGTCTGGGTTCTGGAAGGACTGGCGAGCTGCAGGGCTCAGCTGAGAGAGAGAGAGGAGGAGGCAGAGAGAGAGAAAGCAGAGAGAGAAGAACTGCTGCAGAGGTATCAGACTGAGAAAACCCTGAGGAGAGAGAGCCAAGAGGTGAGAGACAACTGTGTGAAGGAAGAATTTAAGGTCTTTTGTGACCTTTTAACCTTTTAAATGTAATTATTTTAAAAATAATTTACAGTTTAAGCTTTATACGATTCAGACAGGTTTTTTTTTTAGTCGGTGGTGGAGACTCATGGAGCTGATGTGGTGGAGTCCCTGCTGCCCATCCTCGTCTGGGTTCTGGAAGGACTGGCGAGCTGCAGGGCTCAGCTGAGAGAGAGAGAGGAGGAGGCAGAGAGCGAGAAAGCAGAGAGAGAAGAACTGCTGCAGAGGTATCAGACTGAGAAAACCCTGAGGAGAGAGAGCCAAGAGGTGAGAGACAACTGTGTGAAGGAAGAATTTAAGGTCTTTTGTGACCTTTTAACCTTTTAAATGTAATTATTTTAAAAATAATTTACAGTTTAAGCTTTATTTTTTTTTCAACTTTAAACGTGAACTCAGGTGCTCTATATTACAGTACTGTAGTTTTGGATTTTATATTGACACCCATAGGCAGAGTTAGTGGCCCCTTCATGGCCCTTTTTATCGGTATTATCGGTTTATCGGAATTATCGGTTTATGCAAAGCTTAATACACCATAAACAGAAAAAAGCTATTTGTGACCGGCTGGATAAGTTCTGTTCAAATTGGTCACATTGTTTTTTTAATATCCATTATAATATTTAATTATTAATTTGTAATTATTAATTAATTCACATCCTATTAATTCAACTACATTGAGTTTAACAATAATAATAATAATAAAAAATATTATTATGAAATAAATATAAATTTCGCACAATTCGCAGTCAACCATGAATAATATATCTTAACTGATGTCATCTCATGTGAGTGTGCATGATTTTAAACATATTTATTATGTATTTCATTGTGCAGAACTTTTTGTAATTAGAAAGGAAATGACAAAGTTGCACCTTTTAAATGTTAAAACTTTTTAAAAATTAAACTTGTCTACATACCATCAGCGCTATTTGGAGTTGGATGACCAGTTTGAGCAAGAGAGGAGAGCAATGCGTGCAAGAGAAAAGGAGAGAGAAAGGAGAGAAAGAGAGCTGGAGAAGAAAGCCAGGGAACAAGCTGATCAATGTGAGTTTACTCTCCGAATAAAACCTTTCACCCTTCTGCCCTCTGTCCGCCTGTCTAGATTGGTGACACATTGGCATGGTCTATATAAATGTATATTTTAAGTATGTAACCATTGTCTTTTATTTGTAGTGATGGCTTTGGAGGAGCAGAAAGCAAATCTGACACGAGAGCTGAACTCAATCAAACACACACATAACAAGGTCTGTCATCTCTCAAGTCTGTGCATCTGTTTTAGCTTGTTGGTTACTTATATATTTTAGAAAGAGAAATTTATTTTTAAATCTTCTCTTTTAATATCCAGTTAGTACTGACACACCGAGATCTGCTGGAAAAGAAAAAGGAGTGGGAGAGTGAAGCCTTCACTTTTAGGTAACACACACACTTCCCCTTTCATGAGTTGAGCTGAGAGGTAATGGAATCCAACAATGTGGTACACATTTCTTGCTTGGCATGATTAGCAAAAAAGACTATAATTTCCTGTGCATTTGAGAAGTTAAAAATTACAGTGTTGTTATGTGTCAGCAGGAAATTCTCTTTGTTTGCAGGAATCATGTGCACAGCAAACATTCAGAAGCAGAAACAGACACCTCCACTGAAGAGGTTCATTTATTTGTAATTCAGCGGAGTCAAACTATGTTTTCTCCAAACAGTACTTTGCATATTTTTGCATTAATGTCTACTATAAAACAATTAATATCTGTACTTTCACAACATCATCTTGTTTACCCTTTTTATTTCGCAGCATGATCCAAAAGCTGACGGTGCCCCTGATTCCACTGCGTCAGAAATGATCGAGACCAACAACAGCAAAGTGACAGATGCTGAAGTTAACCATAATAATGATCCGTCCTTTATCAGTGGCATCATAAGCTCCACCCCTGAGCTGGCTCATTTGAAGGGTTTTATTGAAACAAGGTACAGAAATGAATAAAGAGTGGCCATAACATCTCATTGTTTTGTCCTAGACTGCTGCAGTTTTGACAATGTTGAATATAATGTATATGAACATTCAGCTTTGCTATCACAGGAAAAATTACATTTTAAAATATATTATAATAGAAAACTAAAGGTGCTTTCTGACTTTCTTTTCTTTCTTTATTATCTTGCACTTTTTCTCTTACTGAATCCAGGAAGTGAGTGCGAGTTTGTATCTCTTAATGTGTGTAACATCCTGTTGATGTTATTTTATTTGGTTTATTTTTAAGTCATGTTAGATGATTCATTGTCATTTTTTCCTTCATGGAAACACGAGAAGAAACACAATCTGAGTTATTATTTGATGATATTTTATTGTATTTCTCTTATACATATAATTAATCTATTTCCCATAAACATGTTATCTTTTTTATCTGTCTTTTTGTTCCTCTATCTCTCTCTCTCTTTTGCTCTCTCCAGCTCCCCTGTTTGTTCAAAGACAGCAACTTCTGAATTCAACTCTAGTTTGTTTGATGAAATGAAACAAGCACAGGAGGATAAGAGAGAGGTGGATGAAGACCGGAAGGTGAAAGATGGAGAAACAACGAAGGAGGAGGAAGAGACGGATAATGACTCTGATTGCTTGGAGTGGGAGTTGAGAAATACAGACTCTGTGTTTTCAGAGTTATCTGAACTCAGCAGGGAATATGTAGAAAACGTCGACCAGGGGGCCAGTGTCAGAGGTACGATCATGTGTTTAATTTGAATGTATGTGTGTTGTTTAGAAGAAATTTCAATTGCAAACAGGGAGAACAGCATCAATCCTATTAACCACAAACAAAAATTTTTTCGTTTAAGTCATATTACTTCAGGCTGCAACAACAGAGAAACGCTAAATGCTTTTATTATGCAGCTCTCGGGAACACTTGATTCTGATTGGTCAATTGCAGCATTCAAATATTTTTGTATAGTGACCACTAAACTGTAAATTTGACCGTTGCTCTCCTACACTGTGCTAGTTTCACGTATCACTCCATCGCCCCTTTCTTTTCATATAATAAAATAATTTCACCCCAAGCTAATATTTCATGTCCATTCATTTATTTTTTATTTTTTGGTACGGCCTTGTAATAAGCATTAAAATGTACTGTCAGCTGGTTATTTTTTGTAAAATAAACCATTTCAGGATCATTTCAAAACCCCTTGTTTATTTAATAGGTTTATTTAGCACTAATAACCAACTGACTTTACATTATGCTTTACTTTAATATAGATCCATCACTGTCTAAATATGTGTGTGGTTGAATCTCTGTGTTTTGGTTTGGTTTGCAGATAGCACAGACCAGTTCGAGCAGATTCTTTCTCAATATGAGGAACTAAAACACACTCAGTAAGATAGAATACAGCTTTTCTTATCAATCAATGGTTAGTGTGTTAACCATTCAGTTTTTTCCTCTATCTGTGTCTCTTATTCATGTGTGTATCCCTGTCATTGTCTCTGTCTCAGTGAAATGGTGGATACTGCTCGTAAGGCCCTTATATCTCGTGTTGAGGAGCTGACCAGTGAGAGATCTGGCCTGAATATGGAACTTGATTCTTGCCGTGAAACCATCAGCCGACTGGAAGGAAAAACCAAAGAGATGGAGGATGAAATCAAGCGGTATTTACCTCAACTTATTTCAGTTTCAGCAGTTTAGTAAATACTTAACATTAGAAATGACAGTTTAAAGTCAAACTCAAAAATCAATGACACTGCTTAGTATTTTCAGGAACTAAGAATGATGAAGATTTAATAGGATTGAGATTAAGAAAAATATGTACAGTACCGTTTCAAATCTGGTATTGGTATAGGATCAAAAAACAGAAAATTATGAAATATTACAATTTTAAAATAACTGTTTTCTATTTTAATACATTTTAAAATGAGTGTATTCCTGTGATGTAATAGCAGTCATCAGTGTCACATGTTCTTTCAGAAATCATTCTAATATGCTCATTTGGTGCTCAGGAAACATTTCTTATCATCATGTTGAAAACATTCATGATGATTAATATTTTTGTGGAAACGACACATTTGTTTCATT
Organism: Sinocyclocheilus grahami; assembly: GCF_001515645.1. Lineage (NCBI taxonomy): Eukaryota > Metazoa > Chordata > Actinopteri > Cypriniformes > Cyprinidae > Sinocyclocheilus > Sinocyclocheilus grahami. The sequence continues at coordinate 2,962,253 of NW_015505401.1, read as the reverse complement.
CTTTGGTGAATAGAAAGTTCAAAAGAAACAGCATTTATTTTTGTACCATTATAACTGTCTTTACAGTTACATTTGATAATTTTAATGTGTCCCTGCTGAATAAAAGTAATGATTTCTCCAAAAAACTTACTGAACCAAAGCTCTTGAATGGTAATTTTGATCTGTTTTATTACTTTTAATGGTTCAAATGAATAGGGAACAGTTTGTGTTTTGCTTGTTTTGTTATGTATGTTTTTTATGAAATGGCTTTTTATGTTTTAAAACAGGTTACGAAAAGAGCTTGAGACAATCCAGTCAGAGGACCCTGATGTAAGTCTATGATAGATTTCAGAAATGTTTATGACATCACTATTCTGGAAATTATACTGTCCTCTATTTCTTAGAAACATTGAAATCAGTTCTCTCGCTCTCTCCAGGCCTCGCTACCTACCTCCCTCCGTCGCTTCTCTCGTTCTGAAATGGCCCGGGTGGTCATGGAGAAGAATCAGTACAAAGAGCGACTGTTCGAACTGCAGGAAGCTGTGCGGCGTGCTCAGCTTCAGAGGTGTGTTAAATTCCCTCTCCCAGGATGCAAATCTTAGTCTTCAATAGAAATGTTCAGAACGGTATACTGACTTAACTGTTCACCTTCATCGTAAGGGGAGCATTATGGGTATTAATGATGCAACAAATCATGTGGCTTGTCTGTATCTTTGCTTCTTTGAATGAAGCCAGTAAATAACTTCCCAGAGAAATCTCTCGCACCTGAGCAACCACATTATGGCAAATACCCACAGCACCCTAGGATTGTAACTTCTGCACAACCAAATACCACTTTTCTTAAACGCAGAACATGTGAAATTGTAGTATACACACTGATTTATGTATTCTGTCCTCCTCTAGAGGAATCAAAATGATGGCTCCATGGGTGGAAACTTACAGATTAAGGGGCGGTAATATTATAATGAGATCCCATTGCAACGTCATCAAGGGAGCGAAATCTGAGGCGCTCGATTTCTCAGACGCTTGCAGAAAAAGGCTTACCAAAACAACGGGGGTCCTCCCGAGACTGCGCTCTACCACCCACCCCCCACCCCTCTGGGGGAGACGATCACAAAAGGAGACGTAAGGATGAGGAGAGACAGATACGAGAGAGGAAAAAAAAATAATAATAATAATTATTATTTTAAGCCGCTTGTTCCTCAACCGGCTGAGAGCCCACGGCTCTCGGCCCCGCCCCACTCGTCACATACCCCCATCGCCCCTCGCAGGCCGGGGGTACTCCCGAGACTGCGCTCTACCACCCACCCCCCACCCCTCTGGGGGAGACGATCACAAAAGGAGACGTAAGGATGAGGAGAGACAGATACGAGAGAGGAAAAAAAATAAATAATAATTATTATTATTTTAAGCCGCTTGGTCCTCAACCGGCTGAGAGTCTCTCACTCGCGGTGCCATGCGATGGTACTGGACATCGTTGGTGGACGGCCCACCGCTCCTCCGCCTCCTGGCGGGC
>NW_015505401.1:2958179-2959691 GCF_001515645.1 Sinocyclocheilus grahami | reverse complement strand
GGCGAACGGGCAGACTCCTCCGCTCCCTCACGGACGGCAGCCACCCCTCCTCGACTCAGGAGCGTGGCAGCGAGCTCTCCGTCCCACCTCGTCTTCCATCGTTCCAGCACCACCGCCTCGGGCAGCCACCGGCGGTCTCTCCGCTCGTTCCTGCTGCTTGATCTCCTCAGCACCGCAGGCTCTCTGACAGCGTGTCCCTCCTTCCTCCCGGGTTTCGGCACCAATGTAACAAAGTTCGTAGTTCGGGAAGAAGGAGGCGGGAACCGGCGAACACTTCAACAAAACTTTAATAATAAAATAAACACAAAACAGCGCGACAGCCCCTCGCGGACGACTGTCGCGCACAAACAAAACCAAAACACAAAATAAACTCCAGGCCTGGTCCTCTCTCATCCGACACGGTCATCACTCCTCCCTTTTATCCTTCCGGAGCTCCTCTATGAGACTCGAGACCGTTCTCGAGAACAGTTTGTTCAAATAATGAATTATTATTTTCTTGTGCAGAAGTTCTCCATCTCCCAGGTTAAGGAAAAGAGAGTTGTACAGGGAGATCCGTTCTCACGTGTGGGGTACTCTGGGTAAAAACCAGCTCCATGGCTGGAGCATGCCTCTCGGTGTTACAAACATAAAGGTAAACACACATCTATATCTTGTTACCTATAGCACCAGTTATAGAGCCGTCTACACCCCAAAGTGCATCTGAAACAGATTTTCCCAGTGTGCTTATAAACTATCTACAAATAATGGATGGAATTATTAATCTGTTTGTCAGTTGATTCTGAACGTGTGTGCTTGTGTGGAACAGGACTCTGAACTCCCTCCTGAGCCCAAAGATGTGCCCGTCCTCATCCAGCTGAGACTGCTGGACCAGAGAGATGCTACAGCAAAGGTGAGAGTCCCTGAACAGTCATTCAGTGTTATTGTAGTATTATTTATATACTATTTTGAATTAGCCTTTTTTAATTGTTTTGCTTTAGTTGTTTTATATCTGTCTGTCTGTGGGTTTCATTTTTGTAAATATTTATATTAAGCTATTATTTATTTTAATTTCAGTGTTAGTCTTACTCATTTTAATATTTCAACATTAAAGGGAAAATGAAAATTGTCATCATTTACGCACCCTCCACTTGTTGCAAATCTGTATGAGTTTCTTTATTAAGCTGAACACAAAAGAAGATATTTTTAAGACTGTTGGTAACCAAAAAGGTGACGGTAGCCATTGACTTCCACAGTATTTTTTTTCCATACAATAGAAAGTCAATGGTTACCATCAACTGTTTGCTTACCAACCTTCTTCTTTTATGTTCAGTAGAAGAAAGAAACTCATACAGTTTTGGAAATAAGTGAATGAGGACAGTTTTCATTTTTGGGTGAACAATCCCTTACTTCAGTTAATTCAGTAACATTTTCTAATTTTAAAGTTTTTTTTATTATTATTTTTTTTGCATTTCATCTACTAATCATATTTTATTTTATTTTATATATATATATATATATATATATATATATATA
>NW_015505401.1:2957929-2958165 GCF_001515645.1 Sinocyclocheilus grahami | reverse complement strand
AGCCTTTGCTTACAGATAAATGACACCGACATTCCCAGATGGTAAATGTACACAACAGTTAGATACATTACATTTATTTATATGCATTATAATATTATTATTATTATTATTATTTTATTATATTTTATTTGATCATTTTATTTATTATATTATTTTGAAAAAATAATTACAAACACATACAGTGTATATATATATATATATATATATATATATATATATATATATATATATATATA
>NW_015505401.1:2956250-2957786 GCF_001515645.1 Sinocyclocheilus grahami | reverse complement strand
GGATGCTGATCAATAAATGTTTAATCTTTTACAGCTCACATGTGCTGTTGCAGTTCCTCCAGAGATATCAGGAGAGCAGACGGTACGTTCAACAAACCTTCACAGTATTTTACAGCTAGTTAACATGTACAGGGTTCCCACACCTTCTGACCAATGCATTACTGGTCTTTAAAAATAATTTCATACACATTACACTCATAATAAGCAATTTCTAGCCAATTAAATATTTTAGAGCCATGCATAACTAGAATAAAATTGTACTCACTATAGAAATTTCCAGGACTGGAAATCCCAGTTTTAAATTTCCCTCATATTTTCAGGGTTTCCATCAATGTGGGAACCTTGTATTATAGAACAGGTTGTGTTCTTGTCCAAAAATGCATTTAACCAGCACCTTCATCTATAACTTAATTACCATGTTGCATCATGTCATTCATGGTTGTAAACATTTCACACGCCGCCTCCCATCCTCAGTGTTGTGTGTGGGCCGTCACTGGACCTGCTTCCAGCAGTGATGTCACAGTGATTGACCCGGCTCGCTCCAATACCATTCTGGATCAGTTCAGCCTCCCACCCACGTCCCCTGCATTATGCATCTGTGCTGTGCCCCCTACTGGTCAGTCTGAGCTCTGCAGCATTGTAGAATTGACCCAGGTGTTCACAGCTGGATCAGTGGTGATTGTGTAAGACTTCTGATGTCAGGGGGGATATTTGAGTAATAGTACTTAAGTATTTAAGATCTAGATCAGTGTTTCTCAACCAGGGGTCCGTGGACCCCTAGTGGTCCTTGACATAAGTATAAATTATGATTTTTTGTATAAATGTTGTATATTTTGACATGACTCCTGTTCCCATGAAAGAAAAATCTAATATAGCTGATGATATGGCCAAATACTGGACAAGTCAACTAACTTAAATTATATTTGACTGCATTTGGTCCTCACAAAGACACAAATGATACCTAGATGAGTCAATTTTGTTCTGGGGGTCCTTGAGGATGGTTCTGAATTGGACTGGGGTCCGGTATGCCAAAAGTTTGAGATTCACTGATCTAGATTATCTTGAATATTACTCAAGAACACCTAAAAATGTACGCTGTTTCCAAGGTGGAAAAATACGACTTTTTCTCTCTTGCATTTTCAAAGTACATTACTTTACAGTAAAACACATACACTACAGTAAAATAGTAATATTTGACATATTACAGTTTTAATAACTGTTTTATTCCTGTGATGGCAAAGCTGTATATTCAGCAGTCATTAATCCAGTCTTCAGTGTCATGATAGAATGATCCTGATTCTGTTATGTTGATTTGTTATTGAAGAAACCTTTTTTACAATTATCAATATTGAAATTTTTTTTGCTGCTTAATATTTTGGAAACTGCTATACTATTTTTTTCCTCAGTATTCTTTAATGAATAGAAAGTTCAGAAAAACAGCATTTATTTGAAATAACAATATTGTGTAACAGTGTAAAAGACTTTACTGTCAATTTAATGCATCCTTTTTGAAAAAAAAAAAAAATAATATATATA
>NW_015505401.1:2938267-2956213 GCF_001515645.1 Sinocyclocheilus grahami | reverse complement strand
TATTATTTTTTTATTTTTTTATTTTTTTTACAAATCTTACTGACCCCAAACTTTTTTGACTATACTGTATTTTCCAGATCATTGTAACTTAAATCAAAAACATATTTGGTCCTTCTTACTGTGTTAAGCCAATCAAATTATTTTACATTATTTTACTATTTAAAGCCAACAAAATAAATTAGTGTAAAATGTAACTGACCACAGCATGGGTCAGTGGTCCTTGCCAAGAGACCTCTCATCACTCACTGCAACATAGTATTTGACCTGAAGTAGTAACATTATATAACGCTTACATGCATTTTGTCAATTAACAAATTGATTATAAATACATGTATTTACGTCCTAAAGGCATAGAAAGTCTGGACCCTGAGAAAACCCCTTAAACAGGTTATTTATGAAGTTTACAGTTATTTAAATGGCTAAATCAATTGCACTTCAGAATTTATTTAAAGTATCTTAGCAAGATCCTTCTTTGGCATTTTCTTCACTACCCATCACAAAACTTAAAAATACTCTATATTTACACCCCTGTCTGTAGTTAATAGTTTAATGTTTTCTTTATTACATTTAGCTGCATTGTTAACCTTTCATGGCATTTAAAAAAAATAAGAGTATGTAATTATAAGAGTATGTGTTTTACTGAATGTTGTTTCAGTTATGTCTGTGCTTGTGTTAGGAGATACTGCGGGAACTGTGTGGATTGGAACACAGGATGGAGGGTGAGGGCTTGTCATTCTTATTTAATCTTATTTCAGTAGGTTTTATCCCTAACATTATTTATTACATTTTCATGCATAGTTTAGTTTACAGAAATAAATACCTCTAAATACTGTGTATATACAGTATATATTTGAAAAAGTTTTTATTCATTTCCTTAAATCATGTTTTTATTGTGTTAGTTACCTGTATTTTTTTAGTTATTATTATTTAATCAAAACAGCCCAACTGCAGTTTGATTGATATTAATTGGAATACAGGACAAAAAAAACCCATAATTTTTGAACATTTTTAAAAACAGAGTTATCTGTTTTTGCAAATGGTCTCTTCCTGTGTGTGTGTGTGTGTGTACACATATACAAACTATTTTAAAAAATTTTTTTGCTGTATGGGTTTCATCCGCTCATGTTGCCTTCTTGCAGTGTGCTGATTCATTCGTCCTCCAGCTCCAGGCGCCGCTGTTTGCAGTCTGTCAGTCTTTCTGAGGGGGTTCACTCTCTGACGTAAGTGTCTTTTGAATATCTGTCAGTTTAGTAAATGAAATTCCTTAGGTTTCTGATGGAATTCCTCCTGTATGTAAAGGTATTCTCAGGGCGAGGTGATCGCTGGCTTGGCCAATGGGACGCTTGCATTCTTCACCTACAGTTCAGGTGTGTGTTTTTGCGGTTTAGTCCGCTCGGGTGTGTTTTTTAAGATATCAATTTTACTTATGACTTGTAATTATCATTTTTCTAGGCATCTGGAATCTTCAGTCTCAAGAGGTGCTTTCGCTCGGCACGCCACCTTTGCAGCCCGTTCGCTGCTGCCTAGCAAAAGAGGGCTGTCTTTGGGTGTGCTACTGGAATAAAGTTTACATGATCAGTGTGAAAATTCGGAAAGTAGAGGTTGGTCTCTGCTGTCATTGATTGTTCATCTTGTGCTTCACAACCCTCACTCATTCACGTTTCTCTTTCTGTCCATTTAGAGATCGTTCACAGTGTCTGAGCGAAGTGAGCAGCAGGTGCGTTTTCTGTGCGCGGCAGGAAGTGGCGTTTGGGCTGCGTGCCGTTTGGATCCAATTCTTAGGCTTTTTGATTGGACAACTGGCCGTCCTCTACAGGAAGTAGATTTATCGTCTGTAGTGACTAAAGCTTTAGGTATTTGATTTGTATTTATTCATTAATATGGATCATTTATTGAATTTTTTTAGGGTGTCTACTATTCCAAAGCAGTAGTGATTTTTTTGTTGTTTTTTTGAATGACAATCTTTATCCAGCAAGGATGCATTAAAAGTGACAGGTGATTTTGTATGTGATTTTTTAAATTTTTAAAAATCCATTCGTCTCCATGTTGATTGTTCATCTTGTGCTTCACAACCCTCACTCATTCACGTTTCTCTTTCTGTCCATTTAGAGATCGTTCACAGTGTCTGAGCGAAGTGAGCAGCAGGTGCGTTTTCTGTGCGCGGCAGGAAGTGGCGTTTGGGCTGCGTGCCGTTTGGATCCAATTCTTAGGCTTTTTGATTGGACAACTGGCCGTCCTCTACAGGAAGTAGATTTATCGTCTGTAGTGACTAAAGCTTTAGGTATTTGATTTGTATTTATTCATTAATATGGATCATTTATTGAATTTTTTTAGGGTGTCTACTATTCCAAAGCAGTAGTGATTTTTTTGTTGTTTTTTTTGAATGACAATCTTTATCCAGCAAGGATGCATTAAAAGTGACAGGTGATTTTGTATGTGATTTTTTTAATTTTTTAAAAATCCATTCGTCTCCATGTCGCAGGCTCTGCATTCCTGTCTCTCTCTCCTCTTCAGATCACAGCCTTGTCTGTGGTCAGTGGGCGGTTGTGGGTGGGAACAGGAAGTGGGGCAATCTTCTCAGTTCCACTGTCGCTCAGTGAGTGTTTTTTTCCCCCTAACTAAAATGAACTATTCTTAAATGGTTTTGTGAAACTTACACATTTTTTTGATCTACATTGTTTTATTTTTTGGCAGCTTCAGAGTCCTGCTCTATACCATACTGCTCTCTTGCTTCAGCTCAGCTCTGTTACCATGGCCATCGACAAGCTGTTAAATTCATCATTTCTGCTCCAGGTTCGAAACAAATATTGTTTACATTCAGTAACAGTAGATGGAAGATCAAAAATACTTCGTTTCTTTTTGATCGTTTTTTTCTAACCAATGCAGGCTGCCGTAGTTCCTCCAATTCACCAGATGGCGCTGCTACTACCTCTCAGCTCATTCTCAGTGGCGGGGAAGGATACATCAACTTCCGAATTGGTGCGACTTTCCTTTTAGCAGTTGTTATACCACAACTTATATATATATATATATTTTTCCATTGAGAATGTTTTTTTTTTTTTTAAAGATAAGAATATAATTCACCATTCTTTTCTTCTTTAGGGGATGATGGAAGTGATGGGGCCAGTGAGTCTGTCCTACAGAGATCAGAACGAAGTCACATGATTATTTGGCAGAGCCCCACCCCCTATGTCCAAAGCCCCGCCCTCTCTGTCCCAAGCCCCGCCCTCTGAAAGCACTTCAGCTGTTCACTCAAACAGTCTGTGAGCTCTATCAAGATAAGATTGAGCATACTACATAGAATGCATTACTTTTCTTCTGTCCCCCTTCTATAGATGCTCCCAAAGGGAAGTAAAGGACTAAAGTCAAAGTAAGGCATTAAGTAATTTTGGACCTACAAATTTTCATTCTGCACTTTCAATTTAGTTTATGTATTTTTTTGGAGGGGGGTGAACTGACTTTAAATGACATTGTATTTTTTTTTTAGTCCCATAACTGCTCCACAGACTTCTCTCCAGTGTGCCTTAGTGTGTGTTTTCAAATTCTGCCTTGTATTTGACCAGTGATTTTATTTTATTGCACACAATCATCCTAAATACTGGAACATAGATGGGTTGTAATTGCAATGCTAGGCCAGGAACTATTAATATATAATTTTTATTTCATTTTATGATTTTTATTTTAAATCATGAGGAGTGATGCAACTGATATGCTGCTGGTCATGACATGAAGTATTTTCAAAAATAGTCTGTTGGTTGCTTGTCTTGCATTAGATCAACTGGAAACTCGCACAAAGAAAAGTAACATCAATATGACAAGAAACTGACCAAGATTGACACACTACCTAGATTCTGTGACCTTGACATCTATAGTGCATATACTTCAATCTGAACAAAAAGGTTATTTTTCTTTAGGTTTGGTGTTTATGGTGAGGTTTTATTTTTCATTTGATTATTATTGGTCTCTTAAGTTATTTGTTGTGAAATCAATGGAAGCTTCTGTGTGGCGATTTTTTTGCAGTATTTTTTGAATGGGTGAATGTGTGGCTCTACCTATTTAATAAGCGAGAGAAAGAAAGTGACCATGTTTTGTTAACTGGAAAATGTTATGAAAATGTGCAACTGTGTAAATACATTTTCACTCTAATTATAAATTGTGTCGAGTTTTGTTCTGAAAATGATTCAGTATTAAAATAAAGCACCAATGCTGCATGTTCAATTTTAAATTATGAAAAATGTATCAGATTAATCACCCATGTTTTGCACAACAGAAGATATATATATATAGAAAAGTTTTGCTGCAAAAAAGAAATACAGAATTGCGTATACAAAACACTCAAAATGTACAATGCACAGTACCACATAACTGCAATTTCATAGTTTTTGTAGTAGTAGTAGTAGCAAACACTACATTGTAACAATCATACTGTAACTGTCAGCCTTCATCCTTGCCTTATCGTTCCACTTTTCTTCTTTTGCAACTGAGATTTTGGCCTTATTTGCTCTTTGTGTGCGCTGTCAGCCGTGCCCAGGGGTCAGGGTGTGCTGTGGCCGCGGTGGGGTTTCCGTATGCTGCGGCTCAGGGTGCGAACGAGCCGGTCCACGGCATTGTGTTTGTGTGTCAGCTCATTCCCTGAAATCAAACCCTCATGTTCCCACTGTACCACATGACCCAGCCCCCCATAAGGATCCATAAGGCCTGCAAACACCAGGACAAACTTACAGTGGGTCAGTCCAACACGGTCAGGTGTAGACATGGTGAACGCCCTTCTGCCACGAGCGAGGAGAGAAGCATTAAAGAATAATATTAAAAACTATAACAATCACAGCTCTAGTAGGAACAGTTTTGATTTGACTAATTCAATACAGAAATAGGCTACATACTCTACCTGAAGGCTATTATTTTATTTTACAGCAATAGGCATATAGTCTATCTTAATGTAAAGTAAAGCACAATAAAGTATCACGTTTAAAAAAAACATAAGATATATTTTAGGTGAAAAACAAATGCTTGAAAAACAACAACAACCTGTTGCACCTGTTTTGCTTTTGATCAATAATCGAGCACTGCTTCCCAAATAAAGAAAACCAAGTAAACACTGAGAGATTATCATTTTACTTACCTTTTATGACAGAAATTATATTCGTTTGCGAAACTGTGAAGAAGTTGGTCGTTTGTGTTTTTCCAGGATTTGCCACCTGCCCGCAAACTAGCCGTGTCACGTGACACGACTCTCTTAAACGTCCTTCATTCACGTTTCCCCAAAATAATAACAAGACTTAAAACAGAAGCGGATGTGACGGTGGGACTTTTTTATGGTTTCATTCCAGTATAAACACCTTTCATACCGATTTAGAGACTTCCTGCGAACCAGATGACGATTCTCACAACTAAAACCAAAACCATAACGTAATTGTTCGAGGATTAACTGACACAAAACACCCGTTCACTCGTTCACTCGTTCAGAAGTGTGTGAATCTCGGTGAAGGTTTAGTTTCGTGACTAGGCTCTATATGAGGAACGAGTTGTATTTTTCAGGAAATGTATCATAGCTCTTGAAAAAAAGTCCCTTTTTGAAAAGTTTGCGTATAAACACTATTTAAAAATGTACTTTGTATATCATATGAAATAATCGTCAGAAAAAATATGATTTTTCTTTAAATGTAATGAAACTGAGGTGTTTTTCCTCCTCAGGTGTGATATCTTACTAGTCTATAATATGATATCACACCTGAGCAGGAAAAAAACACCTCCATTTTATTAAGAGACCCAGTCTGAGCAAAAATATGCAAGTTGGTTGTAATGAGATCCTTAACCCTCTATGGTATGCATTATGTTCTAAACATGAAGTAATTTTTCAAGTGGGAAAAGTTGCCATATGGCAAGGCTGTACCACAATGGAAAATGGTCAAAAAAGTAGGCTAGTTTTTCTATAAAATTATTTCTTTTATATTTAAATGCACATTTCTTTTAAATATTGATAGATTTATATATTTGGAACTCATGCAAACCAAAAATAAGTAGATCCCTATCATTTAACCTTCACTGTAGGCTAAGTCATCCTCACTCTTATCACATGGAAGAGTTAACTCTGTATTCTTCCTATTGGCCTTTCTGTAAAACATTGCTGAATTCATTTTTTTGAAAAGAATAAAAACATTTTTTATTTATACATAAATACAACTATACTACAATAAACACTTCAAATAAGTAATAAGTCCAATCATATTAATGATACTCCTATCTATATCTATATAAATCCCAATGGGGAAATACATTACTGCAGTTCCACTGTGGTACAGCATTGCCATATGACAACCCTTATCACATGGAAGAGTTAACTCTGTATTCTTCCTATTGGCCTTTCTGTAAAACATTGCTGAATTCATTTTTTAAATAAATACATAAATACAACTATACTACAATAAACACTTCAAATAAGTAATAAATCCAATCATATTAATGATACTCCTATCTATATCTATATAAATCCCAATGGGGAAATACATTACTGCAGTTCCACTGTGGTACAGCATTGCCATATGACAACAATTTCTGAAGATGAACGAAGGTCTTACGGGTTTGGAACGACATGAGGATGAGTAATTTCATTTCTGGGTGAACCATCCCTTTAACAGAGCAATTTATGGAGCACTTCAACAGGTGAGGGTGACAGTGGGAAAGAGTTTTGGAAGGACGTTCAGACGTCATGTGACTTAAAAACAGCACATCATTGGCTACCAAAGGGTTTGTTCACCCAAAAATTTAAATTAGTCCATGTTTTACTCACCCTCAAGGCATCCTAGGTGTATATGACTTGCATCTTTCAGACAAATAAGGTACAGCATTGCCATATGACAACAATTTCTGAAGATGAACGAAGGTCTTACGGGTTTGGAACGACATGAGGATGAGTAATTAATGACAGAATTTTAATTTCTTTCTGCAGTGAGCGGGTGTTTTTGTTCAACAGTCCAAAAGTAGTCAAATAAAGAGCATCCACCCGTATTAAAATGTGCCTCACACTCCGGGGGTGGGGTGAATAAAGGCCTCCTGTAGCGAATCAATCCATTTTTGTAAGAAAACTATCAATACTTAAAACATTATAAACATTTTCTCTCACTTCCACTAACTGTTATAAGTGCAAGTCATTCCGGGAGGATGACGTAGGACGTATGTGTCGAGCACGTGCCGGTGAGATATGCTAGTCTCGCGAGTTTGTTAACAGGAGCAAAGGAAGCAAAGTTTCCTTACTTTAGCAAAGGAAAACCAGTCTCCTCTTGGCTTATATAGAAATCCTCTGACATTTTTCTTTACAAATCCTCGTTTTGTGTTTGTAATTTGAGACTGTGAATTTTGTTTTGTTCTCTCTCCATCGCGCTTCTGCATTCGTCACTAATGCGTGTGCGACGCATACGTCCTACGTCATCTGCCGGAATGGCTTCCACTGACGACTGAGAAAAACATTTTAAATATGGATGTTTTCCCTAAAAAAACGCATTGATTCACTACAGGAGGCCTTTATTCACCCCCAGGAGCCGTGTGAGGCACATTTTATATGGATGGATGCACTTTATTTGACTTCTTTTGGACTGTTGAACAAAAACTCCCGCCCACTGCAATGATAACGCTTCGAGGAGCAAGGATAATTTTTTTATATTTTTAGATTGGATTCATCTGAAAGAAGAAAGTCATATACACCTAGGATGTCTTGAGGGTGAGTAAAACATGGGCTAATTTTTATGTTTGGGTGAACTAATCCTACAAGGCCTGCCCAGTTAATTCCCATAAAGCAATATATGTGACACTGGACCAAAAAAACAGTCTTAATTAGCAAAATTATCGATTTTTCTTTTATGCCAAAAATCATTAGGATATTAGATAAAAATCATGTTTCATGAAGATATTTTGTGAATTTCATACAGTAAATATATCAAAACTTAATTTTTGATTAGTAATATGCATTGCTAAGGACTTCATTTGGACAACTTTAAAGACGGTTTTCTTAATATTTAGATTTTTTGCACCCTCAGATTCCAGATTTTCAAATAGTTGTATCTCGGCCAAATATTGTCCTATCCTAACAAACCATACATCAAGGGAAAGCTTATTTATTCAGCTGTATAAGTCTCAATTTCAAGAAATCTACCCTTATGACTGGTTTTGTGATCCAGGATCACATATTGTATCTTTTTCAGAAAAACAAGAAGATGAGTAGAAATTAATTGTTGCCATATGGCAACTTCATATTATAGAGGGTTTAGAGTATAGCAGACTACTTACAAAAAATGCATATAAATATCAGTTGTCACTTTTTATTTAAAAAAATATATAATGCAATGCAATACAATGAGTGCGATATGTACAAACAAATGTGTGATTACAGAGTGAAAAAAAACTAATACTGTCTACTATAATACTGTATAAGAACCTGGAAGGGACTTCCATTCCATTCGTTCTTTTAGTTTCATGGAAAAAGTCATTTAGGAGCAACTCTAACATTAGATCCTGGAGGACAGAGGTAAAGTCACATGACATGAAACCGGTCCAAAAGATTTTTTTTTCCTCCAAAGAAAATGATTAGATAAACCTACAAATAGTTGTTTCTTCAGTCCAGTAAATGTTCATCTTGAAATATTTTACGAACATTATAAAAGTTATTAGATACATGTACCATGACCTGAAGGTGGATACTTTTATAATTATACTAAAAGGCCTTTTACTTAATAATAAAAAGCATGAACTACCAGTCAAGAGGAACACAGTAGTAGATTGTGTACAACAGGTTTTCACCCAACTTTTGACCATGTTAATCATTTAGAAACTCATGTATCAAATATAATACATTGTGCTTTATAAGGCTACATCTTAATTCAGCTGAAAATAAAGGGAAAGTAGATTCCATATATTATGACATTTTTGTCTGAGGTATTTGTTCATGCTGGAGGCAGAGCTGTGTTCTTCGGTCATACTTCAGGCTAACCTTCCGTTAATTTCTGAGGGAAAAAAATAATGCTTTCCTGCCGTTTGGTTTGCGTTTACAGGGCACACACTCCCATGTAATGCTATCAAAGAACTTTTTGCGGTATCCAGACTGACATCCACACACGGTGTTATTTTGGGGTGTACATGGTGAAATCACCACTGCATCTGTCGGAGAACCAGTCAAAGATAAAAGAGTGAACATCTAAACAAAATCAACACCGCAAAATATGTCATATTTAAATACGTAATTTAAATTTTAAGTTCATTACAGAAGTCATGAAAGGAAAATGAATCTGTATCATACTTACTTGGCTTGGTGCATTTCTCGCATCTGAAGCAGTTTGGGAAATAGTTCATCTTGTCTAGGTATGTCCCACTCTCACATTTCTCACATTGAGATGACAAGTCACTAGTGCATTTTCTTACAAACTTATACCCTGAAGAAAAATACATGACAGATGAAGAGATTAAACAGTCTATTCCTCTGAAAAACTGTTATTCCGATGGTATTGGTTAAACATTTCAGACAGTGTAGGCTACCTGGAGCACATATTGTCCAGCAGAGGCCGTCACTCCAGTATTCATTTTTAGAACAATCACTTGTGCTGCTGACGCTGCGCTGGCCCGTCACAACGCCTACGATCTGAGGTCAATAAAAGTTCATAAAAGTTGAATTTATGGCTTGGTATTGCGCAACTGGATGATGCCATCACTGGGTAACCCTTGAAACTGTAGTTTAACCTCAAAACATCTGCCAAATGTCCGCTGTGTGACTAAGCACACAATCAGGATGCACATATTTGTGAAATCTGCTCACTAGTTTCTAATGACTTACCAATGATAACAAAATACACGGCAGGAGTTTCCAACTACGTTGTCCTTGGATGTGAAACATGGCTCTTATAATGCGTGCAGTCAACCCTTCTGGTGGTCTCATCATTTTCATGAAAATTTCAAAACTCATAGTTAAATGTCTTCCCTTTCATTGTGTGAATGAGATCTTCATTGATAACGATGGACGAACCACATGGATCTGCATTTTTGTATTCATTTGTGGATGGACTGCAAAGACACTTAATCCTTTATTTTACTGTTTGATCAATATAGTAACAGAGCTTATAAACTGACATTAATATTTTTTTCTCTCCATTATCCAACATCAAATAGGATTTTTGCCATAGTGGATTTCACACTAGGGGACTGAAGATAAAAGTATTACGGCATGAATTGTGCTAAATGTGGACTATAAAGCATATATAATAAGGTATATAAAGACACACACACACACACACACACATGAATTTCTGTAAAGCTGCTTTGAAACAATGTGTATTGGAAAGGTGCTATACAAATAAAATGGATATCACGATGAAACATCAAGATACGGCATGAACAAAATGTTTATTATCAAAAATGTAATTTTAATATTTATTAATTTTAAATTTTTTTATGTAACAGGCATGAGTTTTTTAAGGAGCAAAAAAAATCTCATTACCACTTTTATGTTTCACAAAAAAAGGAAAGTAATTTCTATTGCATTCTATGTATTCTTTGTGAAAATATCTATTGAATGTTGCGTTAAGATCTGACAAAGAATATTTTAGATACGCATTACAAATGACATCAACAGACGTGTAGTACATGTGCATTCAGGATGGTAGCACCCTTTTATTTCCCAACTTGATGCTGTTCCCACTTTTCATAATTTACTATTATGTAAAAACCTTACCATGGACAGGGGCTAAAAAAGTTACAAATCTGCTGCATAAAATGTATTTTGCTGTTAAATAAATAGAATAAATAGATTTTTTTTTACAGTGTCAAGTCACATAACAATAAATGGTTTTTGTCAGAGGTATTTGTTCATGCTGGAGGCAGAGCTGTGTTCTTTGGAAATACCATAGGGTAACATTCACATAATTACTGAGGAAAACTAAGGCTTCCCTGCTTATTTGGTTTTCAGTCATACAAAAACAGTCCTTTTAAAGGGCACACACTCCCATGAAATGCTATCAAATAACTTTTTGCGGTATCTAGACTGACATCCACACGTGGATTTCACATGGTGAAATCACCACGGCATCTGTTGGAGAAGCAGTCAAAGAACAAAAGAGTGAACATCTAAACAAAATCAACACTGCAAAATATACATAATTGAAATGTTAATCACAGAAGTCATGAAAGGAAAATAAGGTAACATTCACATAATTACTGAGGAAAACTAAGGCTTCCCTGCTTATTTGGTTTTCAGTCATACAAAAACAGTCCTTTTAAAGGGCACACACTCCCATGAAATGCTATCAAAGAACTTTTTGCGGTATCTAGACTGACATCCACACACGTGGATTTCACATGGTGAAATCACCACGGCATCTGTTGGAGAAGCAGTCAAAGAACAAAAGAGTGAACATCTAAACAAAATCAACACTGCAAAATATACATAATTGAAATGTTAATCACAGAAGTCATGAAAGGAAAATTAAACTGCATTATACTTATTAGTCCATCTTGTCTAGGTATGTCCCTTCTGAACATTTCTCACATTGAGATACCATGCCACTAGAGCATTTTCTCATCAACTTATACCCTGAAGAAAAATACATGACAGAGATTAAACAGTCTATTCCTCTGAAAAATTGTTGTTCCGATGGTATTGATTTCAGACAGTGTACCTGGAGCACATTTGTCACAGCAGAGCCCGTCGCTCCAGTATTCATTTTTAGAACAATCACTTCTGCTGAGTGGCCCTGCCGCAAAGTCTAACGTCTGTGGAAAAAGTGTAACCGTTCATGACAGTTAAAAGTGTAAAAAAGTGTAACAGTTAAAAGTGTAACAGTTCATGACAGTTAAAAGTGTAACATTTCATGACAGTTAAAAGTGTAACAGTTTAAAGCGTAACAGTTCATGACAGTTAAAAGTGTAACAGTTAATGACAGTTAAAAGTGTAACAGTTAAAAGTGTAACAGTTCATGACAGTTAAAAGTGTAACCGTTCATGACAGTCAAAAGTGTAACCGTTCATGACAGTCAAAAGTGTAACCATTCATGACAGTCAAAAGTGTAACCTATCATGACAGTCAAAAGTGTAACCGTTCATGACAGTTAAAAGTGTAACAGTTCATAACAGTTGAACTTATGGCTTGGTATTACGCAACTGGATGATGTCATCACTGGGTAACCCTTGAAACTGTAATTTAACCTCGAAACATCTGCCAAATATCTGCTGTGTGATTAATAGCACAATTATTATGCACATATCTGTAAAATTTGAAATCTACTCACTAGTTTCCTATGACTCACCAGTAATAGCAAAAAATGCAGAGCAGGAGTTTCCTCATGCTTCGTCCTTGGATGTGAAACGGTTCTTATAACGTGTGCAATCAACCCTTCTGAAAAAGAAGAAGATTTGATTGTATATATGTGACCCTGGACCACAAAACCATAAGGGTCCATTTTTTAAAATTGAGATTTATACATCATCGGAAAGCTGAATAAATAAGGTTTCCATTGATGTATGGTTTGTTATGATAGGACAATATTTGGCCGAGATACAACTATTTGAAAATCTGGAATCTGAGGGTGCAAAACAATCTAAATATTGAGAAAATCGCCTTTAAAGTTGTTCAAATTAAGTCCTTAGCAATGCATATTACTAATCAAAAATAAAGTTTTGATATATTTACGGTAGGAAATTTACAAAATATCTTCATGGAACATGATCTTTACTTAATATTCTAATCATTTTTGGCATAAAAGGAAAATCGATAATTTTGACCCATACAACGTATTTTTGGCTATTGCAATAGCCGTGCTTTATGGTTTTGTGGTCCAGGGTCACATATTTTAGTAGATAACTGAAATTCTGAAAGAATAAAGGACCAGTATATATTTTAATTGAATTGTGATATACAAAATATACAAGATACATATTCAGATAGTACAAATGTTTCAAAAACATCTAGAATTTATCTTCTTTTTTTATCCAGTTGAATGCCACATTTTGTATGAGATATAGTTGTATATAACTGTCTCTTAATATAATATTAATTTATTTGTTTGTAGAACTAACAAAAAGAAGAGCCCATGAATTTACCTCTATCCTCCGGGATCTAATGTTAGAGCTGCTCCTAAATGACTGAAAGAACGAATGGAATGGAAGTCCTTACAGGTTCTTATATAAGATGACAGTTTTAGTCATCCTTTTACTACATAATAGTAAAACCACACAACTAATGTGGGGGGTACAATAAATGACAAAACATTAAACCTGTCCAGTCAGATTTAGTCATCACTACGAACTTAGAACTGTGTAGTGCAAATCTGCAAGATTGTGCAAAAACAGCACGATCTTGCAGGTTTGCACTACACAACATCAGGATCAAGACCGTTTCTAACAGGACCTGCAAAACAGCTTCTCGTCCAGGCCTTTGTCATTTCTAGGCTGGACTATTGCAATGCTCTTAACAAAACAAGATACCACACAAGTTCCTGCTCAGAAACGTTTTGTCAAGGTTTATAGGTTGAAACTCAAGCCAGATTTGAAACTAAAGCTAGATATTGAGGCATTGTGGATCACTGGTCTCATCATTTTCATAAAAATGTCAAAATTCATAATTAAATGTCTTCCGTTTCATTGTGTGAATGAGATCTTCATTGATAACGATGGACGAATCATGGAGCTTTTCATTCATTTGTGGATGGACCTCAAAGACACTTTATTCTTTATTTTACTGATCAATCAATAAAGTAACATAGCTTATAAACTGACATTAATATATTTTTCTCTCTCTGTTATCCAACATCAGATAGGGTTTTCGCCATAGTGGATTTCACACTAGGGGACTGAAGATAAAAGTATTATGGCATGAATTTCTAATGTGCTAAATGTGGACTATAAAGTGTATTATAGCATATTATAAAGGTATTATAAACAAGAAAAATATGAACTTTCGGTATGAGCTGCTTTGAAACAATGTGTATTGTGAAAGTGCTATACAAATCAAATGGAATCAAGATTGAGTGTGATACGGCATGAACAAAATGTTTACGATTAAAAATATAATTTTAAGATTTAATATTTACTCATTTTCAAAAAAATGTATGTAAAAAGGTTGAGTTTTTTTAAGGGGCAAACAAAAACAAAAATTCTCAGAACCACTTTTAAGTTCCACAAAAAAAAGAGAAAGTCATACGGTTTTGGAACGACATGAGGGCGAGTAAATGATGACGACGAATTTTCCTATTTTTTTGGCAGAAATATCCTTTTACACACAATAGCCATGTTCTTACTCTAAAATCTTGCATTATTTGCTCATTTCTGAACTATGCTGTTTGATAGAACAGCACGATGTCACTATTTATCGCGTCATCAGTCTACACTCATTTGGGCTTGACTCAGTAACCTTCGTCTCAGAAGTTTAGTTACCATGACCATGCCAAAATACTATATAATTACTAAACCAGAATTATAATGACAGAATGCATCATCTGGATTAATCATTGCATCCATACATCCAAAAAAATAGCAAATTTATGCATTCTTTGTGAAAATATCTACTGAATGTTTTATCTCTGTAAGCATTTCATTCATGGTAACTGCCTTTTGTAAGGCTATATTACTAAACTTTCGTTTCCTTTTCTTCTGGTTTAGTTTAATAGGTGTCTGTCAGATTGATTAGAGAAGCATCTGAAGGAGGAAGACAGATGGCATCAAATACAGCATTTACAGTATGCCATGTGGGACTGTAAATGGAGACGAGACCAGGAAATTACCATAAGTCACAGTGAAAGGACGAAACTAGACTGAGTCATATGGTTTGGCGACACCATTTACTGTATTAGCTGTCCTACAGGACACCTCATGGCCGTGTCATATCTTAATCACAATACCATTTGATGACACACTGGAGTCGCATTAAACTGAAAGAAGATCAGTTGAAAGATAGTCTTGTTTCTGTAAATAAACCAAATGTCAATACATTTTACAAAGATCTTGCGTTTTAAAACAATGGTTATGTGGACTGAAAATGTTTCACCCAGATGTTTCATCCGTTATATTCTATAATAATATACACAGTGTTGGGTAAGGGTAAAAAACAACTAATTATTAACTTTTTAAAAGAGTGTAATTGGATTATTGTACTAATTACTCATCCATTTCATAAATTATTCTTGAACAGACCAAAGTATTTTTAAAGGGAGAAGGTTTAACATTACATTTAAAATTGATGTTAAATCCACTACT
This sequence comes from Sinocyclocheilus grahami, assembly GCF_001515645.1. Classification (NCBI taxonomy): domain Eukaryota; kingdom Metazoa; phylum Chordata; class Actinopteri; order Cypriniformes; family Cyprinidae; genus Sinocyclocheilus; species Sinocyclocheilus grahami. The sequence continues at coordinate 2,940,985 of NW_015505401.1, read as the reverse complement.
GTTTCATATAGAATTGTTTACTCTATACAGTATTTAATGCAATAACTTCAGAAGTAACTAAGCAAATATGAAATTAAAGAACATAGGAGTAATGCCTTGCTTTACCTTCTCCAGGGAAAAGTCATTACTGTAGCCTAATTAAACACTGTCACAGAACATAATAATGAAAGTTTATTGACAAACGGGTAATAGAGTGATAGCAGAAACTGAATATAAACAACAATCAGAGCAGATGAGTAATAATGACACCACACACACCTTCTGAGATAATGGAATGAGTGTATCTTATCAACGTCTCTTATCTTTGCAGGTCTTCAGGAGAAACAGGAATCTGGGACGAAAGAAGCACTGGAGACTGGAGCATGGAGAAACAAAACAGGCAAGTAGTCACAAGTAGCATAAATCGATACAGGGAGTCTTAGCCATAGACCATTTAGACATAAGCAGTCCTATCGACGAGATCAGACCAACCATGTATGTTTGTGGTGGCTTATTTGGAGGAACTGTTGAGGCTGATGGCAGACAGATGTGGTGATTGGAGTGTGCACTCATGGTAGTCAGAGAGGATTATGGGAGATCTAGAGTGCTTATGTGACAGGCATGGTGAATGGAGTTTGTGATCGTGACAATAATGCATTACACACTGTAGAATATACTATACATTATATGGGTCATTCCTGGGATTCAGTAATATCTCAGCTTGGAATGTTTTTTAAGCTGATCAGTAGGCACATATAAAACGTCCAACAAATCATCATTTTTTTAAAACACCTTTTATTCTCAACCCTGTAACGGACAAAATAGGTTTGGTTTAAATAGGAATTTATGATTTTACACATAACTTATTATAAAATAAACATCTACCTGCTCATGTGACCCTCATAACAATTTAATGACATAAAATGTAACTTTTATGATGATTTTTACATTTTTATTGGACTGAAGTTAAAAATAGACATAGTTTTTATAAAAATGTTTTAAATTTAGATGTTTAACTAAACACAATTTTATTGTGTTAAATCATTAACATGACAAGTGGTAATCAGCAAGAAATGCTTTCATTCTTAATTGTCTTCCTTATTTTTTTCCGAAAATATTAATATGACAAGGTCGATAATAGTGTGAAGTACAGTTGAAGACTGTAACAAGGTTAAAGGGAGACAGTGTTTTCAAGTTTAATTTTCAGTTTTGTTTCTCTTTCATATTGTGCAATTCACTGAAAAATAAAAGATACTAAATTTTTTTAAGGTAAGTGGTTGCAAACTATTTATTTTAGCTACATTTAATAAAAAAAATATATATATATATGTTGAAAGCTAGTCAGCTAAATTTGTTTATTTAAATGTAGCTAAAATAAATTGATTGCAACCACTTACCTTACATTTTTTTTTAGTAAATTCAATGAATAATTTTTTTCAGTGTGGTTGCTCAATAATACTGTCTTTCTGGTGCTGGTGTGGGTGCCATTTCTGATGTAGGATGCATGTCAACGTTAAGTCTATTCATAACAAAAATATATGTTGTTATTATTTTGGTAAGAAACCATTACGATTTTATAGGTTTTTTATTAAAATGATTGATAAATGAAGTGAATAAATCAACCATGTCACAAGTTCACAACCCTGAAACAATGAGAAATATACATATATGTGACAGGGTGTGTGATGGGTTTGTGCATGGTTTTTAATCAAATAAGTACATAGTTATGGATCAAAATCAAGTTTTGACAAATAGTCATTTTCAATCTTAATTTTATGTGATGTTTTTTTTAGTCATTTATGAGACGCTTTTATCCAAAGCGACTTACAAATGAGGACAACAGAAGCAATCAATTGTAATATTAAAACAACTAAAAACAGATCCAAAACTAAAAGCTAAAACTTTATAAATACTACCTATACACATTTTAAAAATAAAGAGATTAAATAAAAATGACAAATGCATGGAGATTAAATAAAAATGACAAAGGCATACAACAAAATTAAAAAACTTAACATTTAAAGGAAAAACAAAAAAATAAAGCTAAAAACAATTCAAAATATTAAAGAACAAAAGGTATAAGTGTATAATAATGATTCTAACATAACACTAAGCCAAACACCAAAAAACAACTACATATATGTGTACGTACAACCACACACATACATACAGTGGGTACGGAAAGTATTCAGACCCCCTTAAATTTTTCACTCTTTGTTATATTGCAGCCATTTGCTAAAATCATTTAAGTTAATTTTTTTTCCTCATTAATGTACACACAGCACCCCATATTGACAGAAAAACACAGAATTGTTGACATTTTTGCAGATTTATTAAAAAAGAAAAACTGAAATAACACATGGTCCTAAGTATTCAGACCCTTTGCTCAATATTTAGTAGATAACCCAGCGCTGGGTTAAAAAAGGACAAACCCAGCTATTGGGTTTACATTATTTCATTTTCATTTAGTTTGTTGAAGTATTAAAATAACTCAAATTAAATAAAACTAAAACTTAATAAAAGACCTATACAGACATAATAAATTCAGACATAATTGAACTAAAATTGAAAAAATAACAAATACAAATAATACAAATCAAACGACAGTAGTTTATAAGTAATCCTAAAAAATAACACTGCCAAACACACATGCTAAAAAACAACAACTTACTTACACATAGTAAGAAATGGTTATAAAAACTGAAACAGAAGTGAAACAAGTAGTAGGAAAGAGGAGAA
>NW_015505401.1:2897550-2937840 GCF_001515645.1 Sinocyclocheilus grahami | reverse complement strand
GGGGGGGGGTTAGTCTGTTTATTTATAAAATATCTTCTTTTCACAAGAAAGAAACAAATAAATACTTACATTATTACCAAATAATTAGACTCTGGGCACATTTTGTCAAGTAGCTACAAATTTAGTGAATTGCCTTAGGGACAAGACAAAATGCTTGGTGTAAGATAGTAATAAAACATTGTTTTATAATAAAAAAAAAATTTAAATGCAAGTGCAACAATATTATTCGTTACAATGGGCATACCAAAGTATTGTGAAAAGCTTTTAACACTTCAGTTTGGTGAACCATCACTTTAAAAAAGTCTGGGGGACTGAAATATTACCGAACTGCAGGAATTACCAATATTACTACTGTGCATCGTGTGACTTCAGAAAAAAATTCCTTCAAGGCTTTTATTTTGAACGTGCAGATTTGAAGGTGCCATAATAGTGTCTTTCTTCACGTTGTTTTTAGCACTGCTGCTGAGGGTGAGTTCATTGTTATTGTTAGCAGGCTGATTCTTCAGCAGACACACAGACAGATGAAAGTGCATTGAGACACGCTTCGAATAGGTGACAGGGAAGCACGATCTCAACGAAATACTGCGTTTCTTTGGGTAACTTCAATTCTGGATGGAACGGTCTAACGATTAGCTAGTTTTGCTAGTCATCTCAGTGCAATTAAACAAATGGTGTATTATCCCTCCACCACTTCACTAACCGTGAATAGCCTGATTAGTATTTCTGTTATCAAGAAGAGTGCAGCTCATGTCATAACCTGTCTAGGTAATTGGTTTGGTTGTGGGTGGCTGGTGTTGGGGTGAGTCAGTTTGCCTGTTTTACTGATGCTAGTCATCTGGCAGCCGGTTAGAGCGTTGCATGTTTTATGTATCTTTTGTGATGTGTTGCCGCATGCGTGTCTGCAGAGAAATAAAGCAGATGCTGTGAGTATTTTGGGGTGACAGCCGCTCTCTGTGTCTGAACCGGCGGAAATATGAACGATGCGGACGCAGCCTCAAGGAAGCACGCGAGTTCCCGAGAGCTCCAGAGTGAGTGCACGCGCTACAATAACACAGTCATAAATGCACTTTGGAGCTGATGACGGGACACCTGCGAATTTCCCAGAAAAATAATGTCCGTCCTACGTGTCTTTAATCATCTTTCTTCAGCTCCCAAGAACGAGGATGCCTATGAAATCTCCATTCCTTTTGAAGACAACAACTTTGATCAGCAGGGAGGCTTCTACAACCAGAATGACCAGAACTTTGACGGTCAGTTCAGTTTATTATCATTATCACTTGCTATTGTTCGAGTGTTTCGTGCCCATAACAACAAAAGACAATACTTTATTGAACCTTTTCTGGAGTGTGTGCTGCAAACGTGAGCATTTTAGACGATCGTTTCTGTCCAGTCGGCTCGTTTTATCGCGTTTAACCACAGCTGTCGTCAGTTTTTTGTCTAGCGGTGGCAGCAGATATGCGATCAAATTTCTAATTTGAGGCTGTATTAGTTGATTCTGGCACCCAACATCACAGCAAGATGATATTTTAAGCTCCTTACGTAGCCGAACCTGCACTGGTTTGAATGGGCCGCCTCCAGTTTCCCCTTTGTTTTGCTGCCTCCAGCTAGCGCTGTGACGTTGCTGACCCTAGTTACCTGTGGTTGGCCTGGCCGTGCAGAAAACAACAGGCCAATCAGAAGAGAGGCTCATGAATATTAATTAGACAGACCAAAATCGACCTGTTCTCAGCAGAGCTGAGAGAGGAGCTGTAAAAAATATATTGAGATGGTTTTTGGTACTTATACCGCAAATATATATTCTTAAGGACATCAAAACCTCAAATAAAACTCCAGAAAGGTGTACAATATGGGACCTTTAAAGGTTTAGTTCACCCAAAAATGAAAATTCTGTCATTTACTCTCGTTCAAACTCTCAAAGGCCCGTTCACACAAAAGAACGATACATCAATAACTAACGTTACACTAATATTAGCATCCACACCAACTAGCTTGAATTAGAACAATTATTAAAACGTTATAGTCAGTGTTTTGTGAAGGTTTTGTGTTACTTTGGAAATGTAATAGGTTACAGATTACAAGTTACCCTATTTAAAATGTAATCAGTAGTGTAGCTATTTCAGTTACTTTATTAAAGTAATGTAACTGATTACTTTTCTAAATGTAATCATTTTCAAACATGTAAACCAGGCAGGGTTAACCTTATAGTAGAGCTCAACACTGATTAATGTCATTTTCGAAACCCTTCATCACTTGAATTAAGATTATAATCATTTAATCTTAAAAGCACAGCCACCACAAAATAAGACTTACTTTGAGATCATTCTGAGGTTAAATACAGATTTAAAACCATAACAAGAAATAGTTTAGTAGCTATGATGTTTCTGAAATCTAATTTTTTTTTGACAGGAAACACTGGCATCTCACAAAGCCTTGGAAAAACAGTTAATAAAATAAAAAAATAAAGCATATACATAAACCCAAATAGGAAATAAAACGGTTATGGAATAAGCATGTGTGCTATTCTGTGTCCTAAACTCCTGAAACAGTGGTGTCTCATATTTTACAGCAGTCAATGCAATTTATGAAAGAAGTCTATTAAATCTGTATGTGGGTGTGTGTGAAAAAAATCAGATGCAACCCCCTTGTAATCGTTAACATTTTCATAAGTAACTGTAATTTAATTACACATTTTTTTTATCAGTAACTGTAACTGATTACAATTACATTTATTTTTTAATTAAATGATGTAATTTAGTTAGCCTACATGTGACTAGTTAGGTGTGAACAGCCCTTAAGAATTTCGTTCATTAATATCAAATTTAGATATTGTTAATATTCTCTCATATTTATTCTCATTGGTTCTTGCGTATAAAGCATGCATACCTGAGCTTCCGTGTTTACCATATTTGATGTGCTCTATGCACTGTATCTGCATTGATCGATGTTCATATATGAATAAAAGCTTTATTGTTTATATAAAGCTATCGTGTCTCTTTAGAAAACTTGGATTTCAAAGACTTGTTTCCTATGGATTACTTTTATGATTTGTACTTTTTGATGCGTGAAAGTTTTGAGTGTATGTGCAGAAATGATGAGAGAATATTCAAATTATCCTTATTTTTGTTGAACAGAAATTGTATGTGTTTGAAAGGACACTAAGGCGAGTAATACATTATCATTTTTGGGTGAACTACGTATAGGTCAACATGTGATGATATTTGCTTGTGTTGTGATGCAGGTAGTGATCCGCCAGCACCGAGCAGCTCGTACCTGCTAATCACTAACCTGCGCACACAACTGCAGATCTCACTGGAGAAAAATTCATGGCTGCAGAAACGCATCGAGGACCTGGAGGAGGAGAGGGACTTCCTGCGCTGTCAGCTCGATCGGTTCATCTTCTCGACCAAGAGTCAGGAAAGCAACGGTGAGACGAGGACAGAACCAGAGGGAGAGAAGAGACGGAGAGTGAGCGAACACTGTGCTAATAGAGGATATTTAGTGCCACAAGAAAAAGTTAGTTGATGCGGTCAAAGGTCATTTGAGAAATAGTGGAATGTTTGGGAGAACTGTCATGTTCCACCTTAGTTTGTGCCTTTTCCCATAAACACCGTTCAGTTTACATAGTTTCATTTGTTATGCACACATGCTTTGTGTAGTGAAAGACAGGGGGTTAGATTTATAAAGTAAAATCAGTACTGAATAAATCTTATGTGTGCAAATTCTGTAAACAGTCTAATTCTAATCTACAAACCAGCTACATTATGCCCCATTTGTATGCATATTAAGTGTATTATGGACTTTGCTGCTACCGTCCACAGAAAGAAAGGTGATGAACAGTTTTATTTTAAAAAGATGTTCTTGTACATTCTCTTATGATCATGGCTGCAGTAAATCATCATATGACGCAGAAGTCAGGCTGGGTATTAATACAGATTTCCCAAAGACTGACAGGAAGACAAAAACTGGATTTCTCTTTTCCCTGCAGGTAATGATTCCAGGAGTTTTTCTTGGAGAAGGAGAAGAGAAAATGATCGGGGTAAAAACTTCTTTGACTTTCTGCATTAGACTCATCTAATATTATTTATACTATTACAGTTTTTATTAATATTTTGAATTAACTTTTATTTTTATATTTTCAACTTTCATTTTGGTTCAGTTTTTTTAAATGTTATGTTCTTTTGTCATTTTTATCAGTTTTATTGTTTAAATCTTGCTGTTTCAGTTTTAGTTCACATTAGCTTATTTATTTCCAGTTAGTAATTTTAGTGTAACACATACTTGCTTCAGTTAATTGTCAAGGCAACATTTCTCATTTTCATTTATTTATTAGTTTCTCATGTAATATTTAGATTTTAGGTTATTTCAGTTAATAAAATGTTTAATAATAGTTTGATTTAGTTATAATAAAATGATAATATCCATGTGCAGAACATGAATAAAACATCATACTTTCAAAATTCAAAGACGCTTCTTTTCACTTCTGGCCAAAGTCTGTGCTGTGTTGTCCTAACATGGTAAGGGCGAGAGTCCTTGCTGCAACATAAAGATCACAGGGGCCAGTTGCACAAACTTAGATTGGTTAATTCTAAACCAGAATTAGTCTGACCAGCTAGCAGTTAGCTGAGGGTAATGAGTCTCATTTTTCAGGTTCAAGATAGGCCAGCCTTTAATCGCTTTTATGTAACTGACTGAAAAAAATAAGTTAGGACCAGTCTTAAGGGAAAAAAATCAGGCAACTAACTAGTAAGACTTGCCTAAGCCTATTATGCAACCGGCCACAGAATTAACTTTAATCATTAACGTTGCAGATCAACAAGTGGAGAGCCAGCGTTCGGCCAACCGTCAGTCATTCCAGCAGAGGCCAACCCAACAGACTTCAGCCAATTCCAAGGCCCTGAGCTCTGTTCCTGGTCCAGTCAGTGCTCAGATACATTCCTTGTATGGATCTCCCCACCCTCAGCCTCTTTTGCAGGGCCACGGTGGCGGCAGCACCAGCAGCAGCTGCAGTAACAACAACAGGTCCCTCAATGAACTGCAAGGTGGGTCTCAAATGTTTTTTTAACCTGTATTTGTGCTACATTGTCATTTTGGTTTAAATATTTACTGTATGTCTACAATAAGCATATTTACAGTTTATCTAAGAAGCTAACTTCAAAAACGTGTTAGTTTTTTTTAGTGACTATATATTTACCACACTTCCATGTATGTTTTCATGAGTTTAATATTTTTCTAAAATATGATGAAAATGTTATTAAAAAAATTTTTTTGTTATTGTCTTCCTAAATGTTTTTGTGGAAACCGCAATGCATTTTTGTATGATTCTTTGATGAATCAAATTCAAAAGAACAGATTTTGAAATAGAAATTTTATTTTTATTATTTTTTCTGCTTCCACAGAATCCCTCACTCGTCTGGGAGATGAAGAAGAGGATGACTACCTTGAGGATAGCTACCTAGAGGAAGAGGAAATGATGTCAGGAGAGAATGTGATCACAGATAACATGTCACTTCGGAACATTGGCTCAGCTGGAAGACCCACCGGCAGTCATCCAGCTCTGAAGAGAAGAAGGGTTTTCCGAATCGCCAGAGGGAGAGAAAGACAGAGAGGTGAGTGTGACAGTGTGAGGAAACATGACAAACCAGTGATTTTCTTCTGTTTCTGATCTCTTTCTTCATCTTTCTCTCCTTATTGCTGTTGTTCTAGTGAAAGATGCAGCAGGTGTGCTGTTCCGCTATAAAAAGATCCTGGTAACATACCAGAGGTTGAAGAACATGTCTAAGGCCTTCCAGATCCACGGTGTAGATCGTAATACGGTGGCCTCAACCACACCCATTGCTGAGCTTCTGCTGGTGGCTCCAGAGAAGGTGGCTGAGGTGGGCGAGTTTGACCCGTCTAAAGAAAAGCTTCTGGACTACGCCCGACGCTGTTATATCGCCCTCGACCCCCAGACTCTCAGCAAAGTGCAAGCACTGAAGAAGAACAACCTCCTCCTGCCCATCTCATACAGGTATTAATACATACATACAGATGCTTAGCAATCATTGTATTCCTGTTAAATTCCTTTTTACTCTGTCACTCTTCCAGGACATAGTCATTTTACACAATTAATAAACTAAGTAGATAAAATTAACTGCTTATATGTACTGTTTATTATTTATATGCGTTTATGGACTATATTGTTTAATCAATATATTCTTAATAAATAGGTTCTCTAATAATAAATATTGGATTTTTAGGATGCACAGATATTAAAATTCGTGCCAATAGTGATGAGTTGAGAACTGTGTTTTTTCCCCTCAAAAATAGTTTTTAAAATTTTATAAATCAACTTTAAATTTACAGTATTAAAAATAATATTCATTTTGAAATTTGCTAAAGATGACATTTATCAGTGTTAATATGCTGTTTGTGATTGTGAAATTTTTATCTTAAAGATTAAATGTGGTAGATGACAGCACAGGTAATTGAAATGTAAAAATAGTTAAAATGAGCATGCATAATTAAATATTCAAAATCATAAATATCCATTATGAACTGAGATATAGCTTCATGAAAGAGCTTTATTTTTATCAGTGGGTTATAAACGACTTGTGTAAATCATAATACCATTCTTACGTAATCTGTTGCATTTGATTCAATGTGGCAATTTAGATAAAAACACATTTATGAATGATTCAAAACGACACATTCTTACACAAGGCAAAAAATCTTGTATTGACAAACACTTAAAAAAAACTGACCGTCGATTTTTTTTTATGCTTCTCCAGGTTGAAAGGAACGGATAATCGATAATTGGAAGAATTGGCGGGGTGATTCTTATCCTGCTATACAGTGAAACCCTTCACTGTATTTTAATGTACCATAGGACACACATCTCCCATCTCAACCAACACATTGTTCTGTTCAGATCTGCTGTACTCTGAACCAAGTGTACTATTAGCTCTGTTCACTCACTCATAAAGCTGGACACTCAAAGCTGCGGGTGGGGTGCACACTTATGCTTTCAGGTTTGGTATTTTAAAAGAGAACTTAGTTCTCAAACCTATTTTACACCATTCTTTCATAAGACTTTTTAGTATCCCCTAATTGTTGCTCTGGTTAAAGCTCAAGAATTTACACTTTAGTTTAGTTTTTGTGATGTGCAGCTCTATAGCAGAAATTCTCTGTTGGGTCATTCCATCCACTCAGTTGTCCCAAGCGTGTGTCCTGGTTCTCTGTATCTCGTAGAACTTACTTGACAGACTGAAAGACTTTTGAAATTTAGGTTCTTCTAAAAAGTGGTGCACGCATAGACCCATGCACTCCTCCTATTTTAACACTGTGCTACTCTTTGCAAGCAGCTTTGTACGTTCTCATTAGAACCTCTTTGGATATGATTTGTGGAGTGTTTGTGCATGTGTCTCCCTTAATCATGGCCTGTCTCCTATTAGATGACACTGACTGTTCAGCATGTGCAAAGTTTATATAGTGTAAATCAGTGATAATACATGTTAAAACAGTTGGTAATAGCACTAGTCTAGTCTAGTACCGCATAGTGTAGATGATAATGTTATGTGAGGAAGTGAGTGCAGAGATGTTCCTGTTCTACTTGGTGCTGAAGTGTGTGTGTGTCTTTGATTGTGTGTTTGTCGAATTCACTGTCTACGTCTGGATGCATGTTGGGTGTTTGTTAATATGCAGCGTGCTTGAGATTAGACTATTCATGGCTCCTTCAAGCACATATTGAAACCTCCAAGTGGCTAATAAAAAACAGCAAGTTTCTCTTTACATCACAATCTTCTTCTTCCTAACCATCAGGTCATGTTTGTGGGAACACTACAAAAAGTTTCAGTTTGTTAACATTAGTTAATACATTAGCCCCCGGTTTCACAGACAAGGCTTAAAGGGATAGTTCACCCAAAAATGAAAATTTGATGTTTATCTGCTTACCCCCAGGGAATCCAAGATGTAGGTGACTTTGTTTCTTCATTAGAACACAAACGAAGATTTTTAACTCAAACCGTTGCAGTCTGTCAGTCTTATAATGGAGGTGAATGGGAATCACGGCTTTGAGAGTTAAAAAAAAAACATGCACAAACAAAACCAAATTAAACCCTGCGGCTCGTGAGGATAAATTGATGTGTAAAGACACAAAACGATCGGTTTGTGCAAGAAACTAAACAGTATTTATATTGTTTTTGTTACCTCTGATTCACGCAATGTCCGAACTGTTCGAACTGTCCTGAGTGGCGGCGCGTCTCCTGAGCGTGTTCTCGGACGCGTCTTCTTCTTGCTTATAAGTGCATTACCGCCACCTATCTCTCAAATGGACCATTGATACTCTATATACAATCTCAATTAGGAGTGTCAATGGTCCACAATGCAATGCCTTTATCACTGCTTAAATACTATGAAATATGTTGCGTGCCTTATTCTGTGTGAGAAGCCACATCATCTCACAGAAGGATTTATTTCAAACACTCGACTGACGTTATGAAGTGAGTCTGGAGTAAAAATATGTTATTAAATGTGGTATTTTCACATGCTTTCAGATGGAGCAGCATTTACTTCACAGAGCCGTAGTTCACTGAGAGGCTGCGCAAACAGCTGTCATTATCGCGAACGATTTCTTCGATTTCATAATCGCGCAATAAAATCGTCTGCGTAACTTGTCAGTGAACTACGGCTATGTGTAGTAAAGGCTGCTCCATCTGAAAGCACGTGATGATGATTTACTGCTGATTACAGAACCGACATTACTATCAAAATGCGCATGACAATCGCATTCGATTAATCGTGCAGCCCTAGTAGTGCATGTTACACAGAAAAGTATCTCATGTAGCAAATTGTTTGGCTGACTTCTTCCAGTCACTGAAATTTTTAAAGTGCCAGATTATTAATTTGAATACATAATAGATGAAAAACCTGACACTGATGGATGCAGTGAGTGGTGTGGAGAAATCCTTTCCTGATGTATGAATATCAGATTTGGACGTCTGGCATAAAGAATGAATCTGAATGCCCTCAGCTGCCAGGCATTGCTGTACTACGCAGACCCAGCATTCATGTGCCCACATGCCTTCATACTGACACTGGGGCAGTTTGTTGTCATGAGCTTCTACTTTGTTCTCATCTTGTATTTTAAATGCAATCTATATATCCCACTAGCAAAAATGAGTAAGAATCCACTGGTCATATTATCGCAACCTGTCTGTCCCCATGTACAAAAAAAATAGGTCATCTAACCGTCAATTCTGTCTGTATTCAAATGTGTGTGTGACCTGTTAGCTATGTCAGACATTCTGTCTCACACACACACACACACACACACACACATTACTTCTCACTCCTGCCTCTCTCTCTCACATACACTCTCCTATGAGGAGATTAAAGTAAGTCTACAGCCCCCTCAGGGCCGAGGTTATTCCATAAATAGGACAGGCTCTAGCAGATAAAGCAACATAGATTCACCGTGGCTTATTGACTAAAGCAAACTAACTCAGTGTATACATTGCTGCCATCTGTGGTTAAGTCAGGTTACTACAGCATATTACTGCAGTTAAAGGGACAGTTCACCCAAAAATGAAAATTTGCTGTTTATCTGCTTACTCCCAAGGCATCCAAGATGTAGGAGACTTTGTTTCTTCATTAGAACACAAACGAAGATTTTTAACTCAAACCGTTGCAGTCTGTCAGTCTTATAATGGAGGTGAATGGGAATCACGGCTTTGAGAGTTAAAAAAAAAACATGCACAAACAAAACCAAATTAAACCCTGCGGCTCGTGAGGATAAATTGATGTGTAAAGACACAAAACGATCGGTTTGTGCAAGAAACTAAACAGTATTTATATTGTTTTTGTTACCTCTGATTCACGCAATGTCCGAACTGTTCGAACTGTCCTGAGTGGCGGCGCGTCTCCTGAGCGTGTTCTCGGACGCGTCTTCTTCTTGCTTATAAGTGCATTACCGCCACCTATCTCTCAAATGGACCATTGATACTCTATATACAATCTCAATTAGGAGTGTCAATGGTCCACTTGAGAGATAGGTGGCGGTAATGCACTTATAAATCTGCGATCCGCCGTAAAGCAAGAAGAAGAAGACACCTCGCGCGCCTGCTGTTGAGAACACGCTCAGGAGGACACGCCGTCGCTCAGGGAGGTAACAAAAACAATATAAATACTGTTCAGTTTCTTTGTAAAAACATCCATTAGCAATTCTTGAATTCTGCTTGTGACAAAACAACATTAGTATCTACTAGGAACTTGCTTTGTTGACTAGGAACTTGTTGAACTGTTCCTGAGAACAGACATATAGAATATGCTCAGTGGAGTTCATTTATCAGTACTATGATGACAACTCATTAGTAATACAATCATTTACAGTGTGTGGGAAAATATGCCTGTTTACATAAACTGTGGTAACTAGGAATGCCCTAGTCATGAAAGAATGGTTATATCAGTCTTAAAAATCTCTATGTGTGCATTGTTAATAATACTGGTCCAAATAAGGAATACAGAGTCTATCCAGGTGCAGCTGGAACAGTCATCCCAAATATTGTTCTTAACCTTGAATGAGTCACATGAATTTCACATCTGATGACAGAAGAACCCTCTCTAGGGATTTAGAGCCAAATCCAACTGCTTCTGACTTTCACCATACATTCTACAACGGTAGAGTCCAATCCTGCTCCTGGAGGGCCACCTTCCAGCAGAGATTAGCTCCAGCCCTAATTAAGCACACCAGAACTAGCTAATCTAGGTCTTAAGGATCACAAGAAGTTTCTTGCACAGACCGATCGTTTTGTGTCTTTACACATCAATGTATCCTCACGAGCCGCAGGGTTTAATTTGGTTTTGTTTGTGTATGTTTTTTTTTTACTCTCAAAGCCGTGATTACATTCACCTCCATTATAAGATTGACAGACTGCAACGGTTTGTGTTAAAAATCTTTGTTTGTGTTCTAATGAAGAAACAAAGTCACCTACATCTTGGATGCCCTGGGGGTAAGCAGATAAACATCAAATTTTCATTTTTGGGTGAACTATCCCTTTAAGCCTAGTCCTAGACTAAAATGTAAATCTGAGCTGTTTCAACTGAAAGAAACTTTGTCTGATCTTAAAACATGTCAGTGCCTTTGTTTTGTCTTAAGATGCACACCAGTAATGCTTTTTTCTAAGGCATGTTTATAAAAATTACTTAAATGTCCTAATTGAACTATGGCCTAATTCTGGCTTTGGCTAAGCCCCGTTTATGAAACCGGGCCTAAACTAAACGAAAATGAACAGCATTACCTATCGTTCATTGTTGATTTATTCCCATTTATACCCTAGTGAAAAATAAATATACTAAAATGTACTTAAAATACATTTATTTCATGCTAAGTATACTACATATACATTTACATATTTATGTACTTAATAAAAAATATCCTGCAATTGTACTTACAGTATACTAAACCGATATACTTAAAGTCTGCTGAATCGGAACAACTAATTTTGTACTTAATGAACTTTAATTGTCCGGAAGTAGTGCTGAGGTCTTACTAAAGATATACTGAAGTACTGACTGTGCTAAAGTGGAACTGTTGCAAGTATACTTTAGGTACACTTTAAATATCTTACAATTAAAGACCAATATTATTCAAAGATCATACAATCCTCAACAGTTGTGACATTAAAACACATTTTAGGCTTAATATTAAAAAATGTGCATTGTGCACAAGTAGTACTCAAAATAAAGTTTAATTCTAATTTTTATATCCCTAAGTCTCGAACAATGTGTCAGTAAATATGTTAATAGATTTGAACTATACTAAGAATGAAATGAATGTATTTTAAATATCACTTTTTTTTACTAGGGTAATACATTATTTATAAAACTTGAAATTCTAAAAATGTATTAGTATATGTAGAAATGAACACTAACCTAAATTAATTCTTAAAATTATTTTCTTTTGTTAGTTCATGATACCTAATACATTAACTAATGTTAACAAATTGAACCTGTTTGTGAAGTGTTACTGTATTTGCATTAACTTTTTAATGTCATTTTCCTGTCTGCTACTGTTGTTTACGGGTCAGGGCTCAAGTAGATTTCAGTTTCACCTCAGGAACCAATCATTTGTGAATATTTCAAGTACAGTTTAGTTGATCACAAAACCATTTTCCACTGTTGTGTTTTTTTTATTTCCATATAGCCAAGAAGCTGTTTATATAGTCTGGTCTTTTTTGTCATACTTAAAGAAACATAATGAAATGTTCATTGATTCGTCGTATTGTAAATCACACTAAAGCATTTGATTTCCTACTGAATCCTGTGCCACTTTACTCTTTCATTCCGATTCTTCTTTCTTAAGCTCTTGCCACCTAATGTCCTTCCCATAATTCTTCAAAGTGCACTTGATAAGACTAAAAACCCCATCTGCTAAACCATGAAATGTTCTTTCAGGAAACTAATTATCTGTTTATTTTTTAAGGCATATTACAGTTATATGCTAATCAGTTTGAACAGGAAGCAGAGATGGAATTACTCCATGAAAAATAATACTTTTAGCTTTTATGTTAAAAACCTATATTATGTACATTGTAGACAAGCTTGGGTATTGTACACTTTTTGGTCTTAAAAAGTAGGCATCCATAATTCTTGATCCTAAATAAAATTTGCACTTTGCTAAAGTCTGTTTTAAACTGTTTTTCACAGCTATTAATAATTTGTCCTTTTGCATCTTGTGCCCTAGTGCACACCAACAACTCTTCAAACTGTATTCCCATCAGGCTGCAGTCCGACAGCATTTATATTCCACGCTGAAGGGGATCTGATGTTTATAAATAACAGAGAACAAGTAGCTTTGGTGCAGTATTCAGCGTTACACGCCGACTTAGATCCAGCTTATGTCTTATATCCAGCTGTCGTGGTTCCTCAGTGAGATGGCTTGCTCAGATTGAGGACAACAGACTGTAGTCCAAATCTCTGCCCATGAATGACTCCCTACTTCCAAATTTTAAGAAAGTCTTATAGAAACACTATGGAAGCTGCATAGATACTCATTTGGAGCAGGTACTGCATATGGATGCATTTGTGCCATTTGCAAAGTCCGTCAATGTCCATAAGGTATCTAAGAAGTTCAGTTGCTGTAATTCAGCATCTTGCCAGACCCTTTTGCAGGGTGTGGAGTAGTACCCTGACATGGGTGAGGCCATCACACCCACATCACCCTTATCAGCTTGAGTGTATACACAAAATAAATAGAAACTTCCCATGAAGTTGAGACATAAATCCTTAAAATTCTTGAAGGCTTTAAAGTAATACTAAAAAATTGTAATTGAAAAAGTCCACCTGAGAACATTGAAGGCAATACATATTGCTTCACATTGCAGCTGAAGCAATTTTCATGGTGTCCAGCAGATTGCGCTTTCTTGCTTTGTCACTGACTATTGTCTCCAGATGAGACTCAGGGGCCCAACCACGTTGTCTGTCTGACAGACGAGTTCCTTCCACCCAGCCTGAATAAAAAGGAGAGAATCATAAATGGAATTTTGCACCGAGTTTGTAAAAACATCCATTAGCAATTCTTGAATTCTGCTTGTGACAAAACAACATTAGTATCTACTAGGAACTTGCTTTGTTGACTAGGAACTTGTTGAACTGTTCCTGAGAACAGACATATAGAATATGCTCAGTGGAGTTCATTTATCAGTACTATGATGACAACTCATTAGTAATACAATCATTTACAGTGTGTGGGAAAATATGCCTGTTTACATAAACTGTGGTAACTAGGAATGCCCTAGTCATGAAAGAATGGTTATATCAGTCTTAAAAATCTCTATGTGTGCATTGTTAATAATACTGGTCCAAATAAGGAATACAGAGTCTATCCAGGTGCAGCTGGAACAGTCATCCCAAATATTGTTCTTAACCTTGAATGAGTCACATGAATTTCACATCTGATGACAGAAGAACCCTCTCTAGGGATTTAGAGCCAAATCCAACTGCTTCTGACTTTCACCATACATTCTACAACGGTAGAGTCCAATCCTGCTCCTGGAGGGCCACCTTCCAGCAGAGATTAGCTCCAGCCCTAATTAAGCACACCAGAACTAGCTAATCTAGGTCTTAAGGATCACAAGAAGCTTCCAGGCAGGTGTGTTGGAGCTAATTTTTGCAGTAAGGTGGCCCTCTAGAAGCAAGATTGGACATTCCTGTTCTACAGTGACCTAAATCAGTGCTTCTCAAACCTTTCCTGGGGACCCCAACCACTGCATAATTTGTATGTCTCTCTTATTTAACGCACCTAATTCAACTCATCGGCTCATTAGTAGAGTCTGCGATACTTTAACTTGGTGTGACCTGTGAGGAAGACATACAAAATGTGCAGTAGTTGTTGGGGGTCCCCAGGACAGGTTTGAAAAGCACTGACCTAGATCTGGGGTTTCCAAATCTGGACCTGGAGAATCAGCAACATTGAACATTTTGTATGTCTCCTTAATCAAACACTCCTGATTCAAGCATATCTTCACCGGAGCTTACGCTATGCCTATGTCATCTGCTGAAACGCCACGCTCTTGTGAACGCGCGCACAACAACAACAACAGTTAGCGGAAGCAAGAGATTACGGTTTATGAAGTTTTAAAGCTGCAGTCCGTAAATTTTGCCTCTTTGTCGCCATCTCTGTTTGAAACCTGCAATTGCAGTTATTTGTGGAATTCTTTTCTTAAACGTGGTTAGTGCGTCGGCACGGCTCCAGCGCGCTACTAGGAACTTGCTTTGTTGACTAGGAACTTGTTGAACTGTTCCTGAGAACAGACATATAGAATATGCTCAGTGGAGTTCATTTATCAGTACTATGATGACAACTCATTAGTAATACAATCATTTACAGTGTGTGGGAAAATATGCCTGTTTACATAAACTGTGGTAACTAGGAATGCCCTAGTCATGAAAGAATGGTTATATCAGTCTTAAAAATCTCTATGTGTGCATTGTTAATAATACTGGTCCAAATAAGGAATACAGAGTCTATCCAGGTGCAGCTGGAACAGTCATCCCAAATATTGTTCTTAACCTTGAATGAGTCACATGAATTTCACATCTGATGACAGAAGAACCCTCTCTCGGGATTTAGAGCCAAATCCAACTGCTTCTGACTTTCACCATACATTCTACAACGGTAGAGTCCAATCCTGCTCCTGGAGGGCCACCTTCCAGCAGAGATTAGCTCCAGCCCTAATTAAGCACACCAGAACTAGCTAATCTAGGTCTTAAGGATCACAAGAAGCTTCCAGGCAGGTGTGTTGGAGCTAATTTTTGCAGTAAGGTGGCCCTCTAGAAGCAAGATTGGACATTCCTGTTCTACAGTGACCTAAATCAGTGCTTCTCAAACCTTTCCTGGGGACCCCAACCACTGCATAATTTGTATGTCTCTCTTATTTAACGCACCTAATTCAACTCATCGGCTCATTAGTAGAGTCTGCGATACTTTAACTTGGTGTGACCTGTGAGGAAGACATACAAAATGTGCAGTAGTTGTTGGGGGTCCCCAGGACAGGTTTGAAAAGCACTGACCTAGATCTGGGGTTTCCAAATCTGGACCTGGAGAATCAGCAACATTGAACATTTTGTATGTCTCCTTAATCAAACACTCCTGATTCAAGCATATCTTCACCGGAGCTTACGCTATGCCTATGTCATCTGCTGAAACGCCACGCTCTTGTGAACGCGCGCACAACAACAACAACAGTTAGCGGAAGCAAGAGATTACGGTTTATGAAGTTTTAAAGCTGCAGTCCGTAAATTTTGCCTCTTTGTCGCCATCTCTGTTTGAAACCTGCAATTGCAGTTATTTGTGGAATTCTTTTCTTAAACGTGGTTAGTGCGTCGGCACGGCTCCAGCGCGGATTAATCTAATGTTTTGAGGAGTATGTGTGGCTGTCAGTCACCGAACTGGTGTGGATACTGTACATAGGAATCACAGATTCTAGCCTACATCTAGGAATATAATAAGAATTTTCACTGTATACTGTCATCTAAACAAGTAACAAGTCTGACACTTTTGTTCTGACCAACTGAGGGAAAATCATTACAATTGCGCTACAATGGTGATTAATCTTAACAATCAGTTAGCTTATATCACATCAAACCGTGCAAATTATTATTACTGTTATACTTTGTTCTCAAATTGTTCATGTTAACACGTTGGTGTGTATTCAAATTTGAATTGTATGACAATTAGAGATTAGACTTTATGGATTACAATCCGTGATCAAAATGATCAATTGAATTATTCCAGCTGTGAGAAAGGGCTATAAACGATACTCCACCTGCAGGATCCTCACATGCGATAGACTAGTAGCCGGGACAACTTCTTTATGTTTACAGACGTGACGTAATGACACAGCAGCATGCTTGAATTTCCCGCAAATTCCTACCAGTACCACTCAGATTAGAAAACATTATTATAAGCTATTATTATAAATTATAAATCGGGCTAAAGTAAGGTGATAGTTTTGAACACTGGCTGGTTATGTACTTGCTCAAAAATTGATTTTATATCATTTTTAATCAAAAAAAGTTACTGACTGCAGCTTTAAATATGGATATTTTTCTTACACAAATGCATCGCTTTGCTTCATGAGGCCTTTATAGGTTTGCTTACCATATACACATGTATGGATGATGTCATGATCTACAGTACATGCAATACAAAACTCAGTTCAACTTGAAAAACTTTACTGTAGGAAGCTGTAGGAGGTTCTTGAATCAGGTTGGAATTCCGGGACTATCTCTGTCCTATCCTAGCATCGTATCTCCCTTTTTGTTACACTGCAGAATGCCAGTACAACACCATCTTGATCTACCCACACAAGTTCTCCAAGAACTCTTTCATTGTATGTTGCATTAACAATGGAGAGGAGTCTCATAAGATGGGTGTTAACGGGTTGTTATATTTCTAGTTTACCACATATCCCTTGGATCTCTACTGAATGTAGGCTTGGTCTAAACTTGGGCTAAACTAGACAAACAATAAATGTACTATAAATAAAGGCCAACATAGGTTCTACTTTATAAGGTGACTACTTGTTTATATTGGTTAGGGTGTTTTTTTTAGGCTAAGACAACTGAACAAGTTAATTAAGATATGCAGGAGCTCTTGATAATTACAGACAAGTGTGCTGAATCAGAGTTGGATCTGAATTCTGCAGGTAGGTAAGATCTCCAGGAACAGGACTGGGCGCCCCTGGGCAAATGTGATTCCTAACATGTGAACAAACCTTGGCTTTCCTGGAAGCAGTGGCAGAGTTCTTAGCACTGTTCTTAACCTTGTGGTTAAATATCTTTTTCTTGTGTTCATGTGATTAGATTTGACTTACCATCACTACTCTGCTGGTGAACTAACAGAACATCAGCTTTCTCTAAACTTAGCTCATCTGGTTGCTGGGCAACAAATGCTCTGATGCACTGCACTTGTGAAATGTCTGCAAATGGAAAAAGAGAGCATGTTAAATTACTAGCATTAGAATATTTACTTTGATACTGCAGTATCTTTTAAAGCAGGAAGCGCACATACCCTGAACTGCACTGAAGTCAATCTCAGGATAAGGACGTGAGAGCGCTGATATCCAACGCAATTTATTGGCTCTGAGAGATGATAGAAAATGAAAGATGGGTACAGGTTAATTTAACGCAATATTCTGCACAACCAGATTGCAAAACACAAGATTGCTGGACCGAACTGAATTTATGCTGTCCAATATGTGACAAAGTTGCAAATGTGGAAACACTACAGCAGAGCTGGGTAGCAACTGATAACATGCAATCTGGATCACGTAATCAGATTCCAAATTAATTACTTGTAATTAAATTACATTTTTAAAATACTCGTAATCAGACTACAGCTACTTTTTTATGGATTACATGATTATATATTATTTACACAATAGCAATAATTTATTCATAATTTATTGATTCTCCCTAATTCCTTTTTTTCATCTTTTAAATTGTCCTTTTTAAAATAGCCTGCCGCTTATATACACTCAGAAAGTCTTCCAGTTTTGTGGACATTCACACAGAGACCAGTCATTAGTCAGGTGGCTACACAGCATTTGACCAGGTTTAAGAAGTGTTTCAACGTTGCATCAACTTCTGATGAGCACATTAATTTTTATTTGAATTATCACTCAGTCGGTTATTTTACCATGTATTACTTTTTTTTGTCTTTGCAAACGCATTAAAATGCACAAAATCACAACTTTTTTTGTCATCTGTTCCTCTTTCACCTAATATACAGTATTTTCATATAAAGTACCTGAGATTTTAAAATAAATATTTTATTAATGAAGTATCACATTTGCATGTTCATGGTTCTCTGACCTTGGTTATAGTTACATGACATGCAGGTAAACAAAATATAAAAAAAATTTCAGTAAGTGTTCTATTTTGATTCATTTTAATTTAACATTTTTATGATTTAATTAATTATTAGCTTTTCATTGAACTCGTAAACCCCCTACAGTTCCTTCATAAACCCAGTTTGGGAAACCTTGTCATAATATGTTTAATGCACTTCATGTTGTTGATAATAATAAATGGAATATATTTTCTTACTCTTTGTATTTTTTTATCAATATGGTACAATACGGTTCAAGATGAAAAATGAGATGGGTCAAAACAAAATGTATCAGAGTAATCTAAAAGTAGTCTGATTATATAACCGACAATGTGTAATTTAATGGATTACGTTACTAACCAAAATTTTTATCATGTAATTTGGAATCAATAATGGATTACAATTTGTAAGTAATTTACCCAACTCTGCAGAACAGCAGGGGTGTCCAATCCCGCTCCTGGGGGGAAGAGATACTGAAGAGCTAATTCAAGAGTAACTCATATAAACTCTATTGGAAGTTGGCCCTCCAGGAGTAAGACTGGACGTTCCTGCGCTACAGGGATGAGGACTTCACAGGCATACACACGTGGCAGCCATTGCATGTTTACAAGATAGCATCAGCTTCTCTCTCATAATAGACATACACAATGACATACTTACTGGGTATCTGTCCGCAAGAGCAGGGCCTTTTGTGGCATGTGCAGATGGAACAGGTTTTTTTGTAAGGAATGCAGTTTAAACCTGCAGTTCTCAACCCGCAGGTCTGACACAGGTGCATGATCGATAACTGTAAACCTACCCCCTCTGCAAACAGGAAGTTAAGCGGTAATTGCACCATAAAACATAAGATATCATTTGCATTAAACATGAAAAGCCTGATTTCACTTCTCAAAGACTAAGAATGACAATTGAAGTATGGATGTTAAAGAAAGCCAAACGTACTCTTTCCGCAAAGAGACTAGGAGATAGTCATTGAAAAGGTGCATATAAACATTTCTCTCTTCTTCCCTGTCTTTCAGAGAAAAGTCTCTCAGTTCAGTCACAGGTCCCTCTCGTACCAGTCTGCGGGACTGACTGATCAATGGAAGAGTCTAAGAGACACAAAATAACTCATTGTACATTCTGACTATTATTCAGATGGCATACAGTACAAATTAGGTTCCCAAACATGTCATGCTCACCCTGCACTCAAAGTCAACTTTGGCATTGAGGGTCACAAGTGACTCAATGTTCTTCATTTGAGAGATACTTTCATTACCGTCCTGGATCATCTGTTAAGAAGCAAGGAAACATGGGACAGTGGTGAGAAAGAAAACTGATAGAAATTCCAGTGCAGAGATGTGGGTGACATAACTACATCGTTCCAAGTACATAAAGAGTCTCACCTTCTCAAGTAGTTTCATGGCCTTAATGGCCTGTGCTTCATCCTTGGTTTTCGGAGCAGTTCTCTTTACAATATTCTACCAACAAAGACAAGAGAAAAGAGGGCATTTAGAAATGCAGCATGCCATATTCTTTGTGACAGGAGATGGATGGTATCTAATATCATGTTAATATAGCATATACGAAGAAGGCAGGGGAAAGCACGTGCTCCTAGCAAGCATGAGTCATGGCATTTCCTGCAAAGTTAGGGAATGTGTCATCAAAAACTGTGAGAGGCAGAATTAAACAGGTCCGAGGAAGACAGTACCTGCACAAGCAATTTGAGGCGTGTGATTCTTTGAAATGGCAGAATGAGGAAAGACCGTAGGGGCAGTCGTTGACAAACCGGGTTACGCTCCAACTTTTCCACAACTCTACGGAATTCATGACTCTCGTCCCTATGAGAGATGGTGGAATGAAACCAAAAAAAATCACATGGACAAAAATAAAATAGGAAAAGCACATTTCCCACTTTAGATCGGTGCAAACAAATACTCACATCAATCTCTGATATTGGAGGACTTGAGGGAGAGGTGGGAGAGGTCTGCGTGATAACTTAGGGGAATGATTTGGAGAGGAAGATGAACTTATTGATAGAGAATCAGAATGAGACAGCAGAATCTCTCTGTTCTGGACCACCTCACTGTACTCCTGATACAACTGAGAGTCTGCAAGAGAAAGACAAAATCACTGCTATGGTTCTAGAGCTGTGCTTCTCAATTGGACCCAGATTTTACATTGGATACAAGGAACCAAAATTGTTTATCAAAAAATAAATAAACACATGTCCTTGAAATCAAGCACTGACATTAATATTAGCAGGAGGAACTACATAAGCAAACAATAATTTGTATAAAACACTTTGTGGTTGGCAGAAACCAACCATGTTTACTCTCACTGCACGTGATCCCGTATTTAATGTAGCCTGGGTCATATTTTCTTTTACCTTTATGGTTTGTTCATGGTTTTTAAGAATAAGTGCATGGCATGCAACTTGTCTATGCTGTTATCAGCCTAATTTGGCTAATCTGCCCCAAAAAAACAGCTGAATTTGCTTAAAAACCAACAAATACTTATGAGAAGTTTACTATGTATTATACATACATAGTAACTATGCATAACTTGTTTAATTGCATTTAGATTTAGCATTGTTTTTTTTTCTGTTGTCCACGACCCTCATCAGAACACAAAGAAAATCAATGCTAAATGCATATAATCATACCTTATACATTTATATAAATGAATTTTAGCAAAAAGAGCAGAAAAAAGGCTAAACCTGTCTATGATCCACCAGGTCAGACAGAGATCAAGTCAGAATGACATAGAAAGCAAACAAGCACAGCAGGTCAGTGATTGAACAGGGCAAAAAAAGATGTACAAGCAGGAACATCCAAGAAAGAGTTTTTAATACTATGCGAGAATTTGCAACTGTTTATCTGCAGTTCTAAGTGATGTGCAAGCACAAACCTGCTCTTTGCCTGGAGTACTAGCAAAGTAAGCATAGTCAGGAATGACAAAACTTTCCCTGCTCTCAACATCTGAACTGTATCCACCCATGTATTTCCTATATTTTACAGCCAGTTACAATCATATTATGTACACTACCATGTATACATAAGGGTGTGTGTGAAATTGGGATTTGTATGACTGGGAATTGTATGTGTCTTAGTAATGTTTTAATGGATTTTGAAGACGTTAAACAGAAATATTTATTTGTAATCTGTTAGAGCAAAGTTCCTATAGTCTTTGGTTATATAGCCATGTCCATGTAAAGATCAAGACAGATAAAGACGATCCAGAGACTTACTAAAGAATTTCGAATTCCTCTTTCTTGTCCTCCCAAGTTTCCTAAAAGTAAGAAGGAGAGAGAGAGAAACAGCAAAGAACATCTGTGATATAATGGTCATTTGTAAGATTGTAAGATTGATATTGTTCAATTTTCAACTGGACAATATTAGATGTCCAAAAAATGCATGAATTTAGATATTAGCACATTATAAATGGGAATCATAGAGCATAAATTGAGTTGTCTAATATGTCATTTGAACCAGTGTGCCTGCAGTATCAAACAAACACAGTAGTTTTCAGTTAAGGACACCATTGAAGAAATTTACTATTCATAGTCAGCCTCATTCCTCCAAAAATATCTACCCACCTGCTCTATGTAAAATAAGAGCAGCTTTTATTAAGCTTGGCAGACACACCTGGAGTTGTCATCTCATGTAAGTGCACATGATTTAAACATTTATCAAAATTACAATGAACTCCTTTACATGGAAAACATTTTTAATGAGGGACACAATATGAGAGTGTTTATACATGCAGTATACATGTTCTCCTACCTTAGATCCATTTCACTCCAGGTAAGACATAATTCGTCCTCTTTATCATCTATACAAACCAAAACACAGAGAAATCAGCACACATCACAATGTTGTTTTTTAGCACCTTAAGCTTCCCTTAACCAAGATAAGATCAGAATTTAAGCAGCCTAAATCCAGTAACACTCCATCTCAAGCAAAAGAGATGGGGATGATTCTACATAGCTGTACACATGGGAACTGCCTCAAGCTTTCCAGTGAATAACTGAAAAGATAAGACTAGACTGTAAGACCTCTGGGTATGAGCAACTCAATACCTCTCAAGAAAATGTGGCAATAAATAAAAATAACCCTAATGCAATGAGAAATATGAAGGGGGAAAAAACAGGAACGTGTACTGGGGGAGGACTTGTTATGAATGAATGAGAACGGTTTAGTTTGTGAAACAAAGGAAATCTGGCAGCTCAAAATTCTGTCTCTTCCAAGAAATGCTGCTGTTTAAAGAGTCTTCAGTGGTCATGACTCCAACCCCCACAAGAATCCTCAGGAGCCCTCTGGAGCTTCCAGTCTTTTAAAATGAGACTACCCAAAAAAAAAATGCTGGGGAATACATTATTAGTTACTCCTGCGGTATGAGAACCTAAAGTCTACTGTTTGTGTGGTTTCAGATTTCTTTAAAGTCCTAAGAATGGGTCTCTTTAAAAAAAAAAAAAAAATTCTGTTGGCATTAGATCCATCATTGACAAATTATGTCTGACCCAGTCAATATGAATGAAAACTGTGAAATCGCTGGGGTGTATCATGCTCTCATTTAAAGTGTCTACAGTCACCAGCAATCCATTTGAACATAAAACACCATTCAGGACCCAATTGTATCAGATTAAATAGAAAAATTGTATTTACAACAAGAGAAAATGTAGGGTGGAACTTTTCATCCATGCTATTCAAAACACTGTCACATGCTCAATTTACCATATGGTTTATAAGGCCCTGCCATTGGCCTGAAGGGCCTTGGTGTGGGTAAAGAAAGTTGCTTTTGAGGTAGAGCGAATAATCGCATATTCATAAATTTTTTTATGTTATTCCATCGCTGAGGTTATAAATAAGGATCTCACAGTCCCAACATAACTGCCACAAGGCTGTCAGTGAATAGTTTTCACTGTTTATTACTGTTCAAATGTTAGGAACACTCAATTAAATGACAGGAAAATAAACCATTTTAACGCCCATATTGACACTTATTTAGGGGAAGATGACTCATGGATTTCTGTGTTACATTCTTGCGTAAGCACATTTAGCATCTCTACATGACATTATGCCACTGGTATATTCAATTTGATAGAATAGGTTCAACAGACATCTCAAGACACATTTAGATCTCCTCACATGAGTGGGAGCAAGTGGGTCACTGAATGTCCAAGTCAGCCTTCTTATGTTAGTCTTCCTCTCACCTGATTTGTTGAATATTCTCGTCCTGCGGTCCCTTCCAACTCCCTCTTCCTCTTCCTCAACCTCTTCCTCTTCTTTGGTTTTCTCCGCTGACTTTCGAAACCCTCGCCTCCTCGTGCGAGCCTCATTTCCCAAATCTCGAAAACTACTAGAGCTTAGAACAACTTCCTCTTTACTCTCTTTCTTCTTAGATACTTCTTCTACCTTCCCCTCTGCCTCTCCTTCTGAGGAAACCGTGTGCTGGTTAGAACTAGGATCCAGCCAGTCACGGTTTGCATTCAACTCTCTCTCCATCCCTCCCTGTTGTTCTTCTCCTCCCTCTATTATTTCTTCCTCTTTCCTTGATTCGTCCATTTCTCTCTCACCCTCTGTTTGTGTGTTGGTTTGCGTGTCTATGTGTGTCACACTACCTCTTGCATTTTCTGTGTCCACCGACTTTCGACCCAGGATCTCTCTCACCACGTTCTTGGCCCAACTAAGGTGAGGAGCAGTAGAGCATCGCTTTCGTTCCTCAGATGTGCTCCATGTCTCATCAGAACCAGAATGCTCCACTGGGTCTCCGGTAGGTTCTTTTGCTCCTCTTTGTATTGTGTCTTCACTATGAGTCTCTGTTCCCCCATGACCATTATCCTTGGATGGCCCTGAAGTTTCAGAAGACTCTGGTAGGAAGAGTTGGGTGTCTTGTTCTGATCGCTCACTGGGAGGAATCATTTGGCCTTCCAGTGATGTTACGCCCTCTGTTGTCTGGTCATTACTCCCTGCTCCCTCCCCTTTGTCCTCATTAGGACAAAGACTGAGGTCAGCCATTGCTCTTTCGATGTCCTGTTCACAGTGTTCAACCTTTTCAAATGCTTCATTTATGCTCATTTCACCTTGAGTGCCCATGTTATGACATGAATGCTGTTTGGCTGCCTCTTCAACAGTAGGATGTGCATATGAATTCTCATTGGTTTGTGACGTGGGATGGGTCTGACCAATCACACAAAAGACTCTTAGGGGTCCTTTTGGAGCTTCATTTGCCCCATTTTCTGTGTCCTCTGTAGTTCCCGAGTGTCCAGAGATAGCTTTGGGAACTCCACCTTCCCAGAATTCTTTGCAGTCTTCAAAATCCTCTTCCTCCGCATCATCCCCTCCACTGGAGACTGTTACAAATCCGTCATCTGCTGACATCATTCTGTTCTTCTCTGCTTCCGATTCTCCCTCACTTCCTTCCTCATTCTCCAAATAGTCATATCTATTATTGCTTCTCTGTTCATCTCTATCATTTTCTTCCAAGTTATCGGCCACATTCTCTCTTTCCATCTGCCACTCTGATTCCATGGCTTCTTTATCATAAGCCATGTCCCCTTCCATCCTCTTCTCCTCCCTTTCTACATCCACATCCCTCATGAACTCTCCAGCCCTTTCAAGTTCTCTATACTTGTCCTCAAGACATTTGCTCTTGCTTGGTTTCCTTCTCTCAGGCTCTTCTTCATTTCCTGTTGTCATGCTTTCTTTGTATCTTTGGATGTACCTCTCTCTTTCTCTCTCTCTCTCTGTGTCCTCTTTTAAACAAGATTCTTTTCTCTCACTTCGAGGTTCCAGCCACATTTTTCTTATCCTGTTCTTAGGTTTCTTTGTAACTGCTTCCTCAGCAGCAAAGCTTTCACTCTTCTTTTCTTCCCTCGGTGTAATCCTTACTTCTTGCTCTTCCTCTGTTCTTTCCTCCAGTCTCTCTTTATCAATCTCAGATGTGTTTTCTCTGTCTCTGTCCTCAAGGTTCTCTCTCATTGTCCTCCTTTTTTCATTCTCAATATCACTTCCTGAAATCAGCTCTCCACTATTCTCCATTTTACTTCTCCCTGTCTCTTTGTACTCTTTCCTCCGCCTCTCCCTCTCTTCAATCTCTTTTTCAGAATACCTATCCCTATCTCTTATCTTTTCTCCAGCCCTATACCTTCTTCTTTCAGTTGTGTATAAGTAAGCATCTCTGTCCATTCTTTTGTCTTTGGAGTCTCTCGTTCTATCTCTTGGTTTATCTGTCTCTTTGAGTCGTTCTGAATTTTCTACTTTTGGATCATGGTAACCCGTCTCTCGATAATCTCTTCCTCTTACTGCCTTGTCTCGCCATCTTTCGGCTTCTCTCTCTCTACGTCTCTCTCTCTCTTTAACTTTGTCTGCCCTTCGCCCTGCATCACTGTCTCCTTCACTCTTGTAGAATTTGTGTCTATGTGTAGCATCTTCTTCTCTCTTCCTTTCCTTACCCCTGTCTCCATCACTGTCTCCTTCACTTTTTGTATCTCTTTTCCTAGAACTCTCTCCATCTCTTTGTCTATCAGTCCTCCTTTCCCTGTCTGAAAAGCTCTCTGTCTCTCTTTCCATGAGCCGAGGATAATATCTGCCCTCTCTTTCTCTTTGTCGATGTCTTTCTCTGTCTCTGTCTGTCTCTCTTTCCCTCATGCCTGAAAGGTCACTGACCCCTGGATAACTTTCTCTCCTTCTATCTCTCATTCCTGAGTCAAACTCCCTGTCTCGTTCCCTCTGTCTATCTGGCTCCTCCTTTACGGGCCTTCTCATTTCATTTCTCCTCAGCTCCTCCCTGTTTCTTTCAATTTCTCTTTCAAGCCGCATGTCTATGTCTCTGTATCTCCTCCTTTCCTTTTCATACAGTATGTCCTTCGGTCTTCCCATGTGACGCTCTCTTTCATAGTCTGTAAGTGGTGTCCTTCTGTCTCTCACTCTGTTTGGTTTTGTCATCTTTGGAAAAGTGTCCCCTTTTCTCCTCTCATTGTATCGATCTCCATACTCAGCCTGCTCTGACACTGATGAGCTTCCATTTGCACATCGATCTCCATTTCTCCGCCTCTCTCTTTCTCTGCAGTCAATCTCTCCATCTCTTCTTCGGGTTGCAAGAAATCTCTCCCTGTCTCTAATCCCATCACATGTGTCTGGCTCCATTTCTTTTTCTCTTGTTTTGTCCATCTTTCTGTGTTTACAAGTCTCTTTTTCACCCAGGTCAACTTTGTCAATTAGCTCAAGGAATCAGGTCACAGTTTGCACTTGATCGACAACCTGTCTAGTGCACCTTAAGAGGACTGTATCTGCACAGTGTCTTGGATGGCCCAATTAATTTGACTGGTTTCCATTGCAACATAGAGAACCTATAAGGAAAGTCAAAATTCAATCAATAAAGTCAATAAATCAATCAACCATATAAAATTAATATTCCAAAGAGGAAAACATTCAAACATATTCTTTGAAATCTTTAAAACGTTGGAGTATCTTGTTGAAACATGTCAGGTATATGCCTTGGCAGCTTAAACAGTTACTTGAAAAATTTTTTTTAAAGTGTCAAGTTGAATGTCTAACATTAATTAAGTTAGCAGATGCTTATCTGAAGTGACTTGAATGGATTCAAAGTATGAATTTTATCAGATTTTTATTCCCAGACAGCTGAAGCCATGACCTTGGTGTTTCTTGCACTATACTCCACCAGATAAGTAACTTCAATGCAACAGATATACTGTTCTTGTCAAACAAGTCACTTCAAATCAGTCTAATATACTGTTAGTATGCATAACACACATTGCCATTTATATTTTTTATTTATAAACTACTCTTAACACTCCTGCAAATCAATTCAACTAATAAGAACTCATAAGATAAATTATATATACAGCTGATATACAGCCTGTCTGTCAGTTCAGCAAAATAAAAAGTTCAGTAATTTACAAAGAATGCAGTTCAACCAACCACTGCCCTATGCTATTCTTGTATCTTGTTCAGAGGCATTTCAAGTAATTCATGCCTATGAAGAGCCGAAGCACTATTTAAGAGAGGTTAAAGGAGCAAGTCTTCGACATAGCTGACTCATGTCAAGATGTAATGAATTATATGATCATGATGCACATTGCACAACAAATTAACATTAACAGATTCATAAGAAAATGACTGTGGTGAATAGAATAAACAGATTAATATTCTCAAGCATGACAAAGCAGTATTTGCCTGCGATGTGGACATATTTGTTTACAAGAACTGTTTGGTTTACTAAAGTTACAACAAAAAGGAAAGAATGAAAAGTTTTGGGAATGATGCAGAAGACTCACCTGAGAAGTGTCTTGGGGGATGCTTCTCTGTCTCTCTCCAACTTTTCCTTTGCTTTCTTGACAAAGTGAAGCTAGCAGGAATTGCACAACTCACAGACATTCCACATATCAGTGTTTGCCCACTGAGAGAACCAAAGTTGAGTGTGATAAATGCTCTACTGAAAACTCTGATTTAATTATCCAGCCTGCCTCTGTCCTACTTAATGTGTTCACATAAGCAAAAATAGGTTTTAACAAAGTAAAAAGATTCGCAGTGTTCCTCCCTCTCTTTCTCTCTTTTTCTCTCTCTCTCTCATCCCCTCCTCCCGCCCTTCTCAAATTCCCAAACAAGTTTGAACAGATTGACACTTATCTTCCTCCCCCCCTTCTGTTTCTGTTTTCCTTTTACTTTCCCCCTCCAGCTTAAAAAGGAGCCCAAGAAGTAACCTTCAAGCTCGCATGCAGCTTTTCTTCACTTCTCATAAACTCAATAGAATCACAGTGATTGCGCTACAGCTTGTTCCAGTAATTCAGTCTTTCACTCACCTCACCCTCACTGGCACTGCATGCTTCTCTCTCACAGAAACAGGAAGTCAACACATCTGTGCTGTGATTGGTGGGGTTGAAGATGCTGGGTGTGACTGTTCTCTCAGGTAAAGACCATAGACTGTATAAAAAGGTAAAGACATGAGAAAGAGTGACAGCAAAGGGGGAGGAGCGAACATGTACGAGTGTGTCCATACACAGTAATGTCGTCTGCAGCTTATGTAACACAAAAGTTCTCAGAAAAAGCTGTAAAAGACAGTGGCGCACATGACACATTTGCACATTAGGAAAGATAAACTGGAAAGCGCACTGAACAATGATGCACGTTTTTACACTTTATAAATCTGCTCTTTTACACATTTTCTCTCTTTTTGTACAAAGCCTTTCCGAGTTTCGTTTTGTGTATTTTAGTATAAACTTTTAGTTTAAAATCAAAATATTTTTAAGTGATGAGTAAGCAATATTGGTTGTAGATTTTGAAATATGAAGCATTTTCTTTGTAATCCAAAATGCTTGGGTTTAATTGAACATTTTCTAAAGTGTCTGTTGATATAAATAGCCAAGTTTCCTATCCTCATATTGAACCATCTGAACAAACTTAACTACAGAGTGTGCTGTTATCTGAACGCAAACAAGTATAACATAATAATCTAAACAAAACTGACACAATCAATGAAATCTCCTGGACAAAGGTTTAGAGGAATGATCAATCATCCACAAGCATGTTCTAATTGTATGACAGGCAAGAAAAGGCTAATTCAGGAAGACTGCAGTAAACTAATCAGGTATTTCAAATGTAATTACAAAGATAGAGGATTTCCTGAAATCCTAAAAGGAGAAAAGAAGTGCTAGTAGCATGGCCTTGGTTAGTTAGCTAACTAGTAGCCTATCACAAAACCTCACCGCAAAAGAACATATATAAAATATATTTGCATATATCAAAACACATCTCACAAAAACTAGTGCACTTAAATTAGCCTATTTTGTTATTAATACAAAGCTGATGTAAGAACTGACTGAATTAACATTGTCACTTCATGCGACTACCAGTATTTAAACACAGAACTTGTGCTATATAAAGAATCTCACCAAACTCTGCTGGAGACTGAAAAACAGTTCAGTTATTTTGCAATATTGGTTGTAGATTTTGAAATATGAAGCATTTTCTTTGTAATCCAAAATGCTTGGGTTTAATTGAACATTTTCTAAAGTGTCTGTTGATATAAATAGCCAAGTTTCCTATCCTCATATTGAACCATCTGAACAAACTTAACTACAGAGTGTGCTGTTATCTGAACGCAAACAAGTATAACATAATAATCTAAACAAAACTGACACAATCAATGAAATCTCCTGGACAAAGGTTTAGAGGAATGATCAATCATCCACAAGCATGTTCTAATTGTATGACAGGCAAGAAAAGGCTAATTCAGGAAGACTGCAGTAAACTAATCAGGTATTTCAAATGTAATTACAAAGATAGAGGATTTCCTGAAATCCTAAAAGGAGAAAAGAAGTGCTAGTAGCATGGCCTTGGTTAGTTAGCTAACTAGTAGCCTATCACAAAACCTCACCGCAAAAGAACATATATAAAACATATTTGCATATAATATCAAAACACATCTCACAAAAACTAGTGCACTTAAATTAGCCTATTTTGTTATTAATACAAAGCTGATGTAAGAACTGACTGAATTAACATTGTCACTTCATGCGACTACCAGTATTTAAACACAGAACTTGTGCTATATAAAGCATCTCACCAAACTCTGCTGGAGACTGAAAAACAGTTCAGTTATTTTCCAATAAATATGCACAAATTGGGGCCTAAACCCCTTACGAGCTGTTTGTTGTCTTGTCTTTTTCAACAGTTTGTCAGTGAAAATAGGTGCTTAGCTTGAACTGTTGATCATCAACTTTAGGATGTCAAACAAACCTTTTAGTCAAATCTCTTCATCTCAAATATCTAGAAATGAACAATAATTTAAATAGGCTAATGTTTAAAATAAAAAAGTGGGAATTGCATGTTTTAATTATCTATATATTACCAAACATATCTAATAGTTATCACCACAAAGACATTATTAGCTTTACATACATACAGTAATATGTATAAAACTGTGGGGGAAAAAATATGATTGCCTTGGTGGTTTTCAAATGATCTTTGGTCAGCAGCTAAGCTATGGGAAACGGATTTATCCTTCTTTATCTTTGTGTAACATATGGTCTGTTCATAATAATCTTGTGATACCAAACAAAGTTAAAGAAATCCATCTTAAAATCTTTCACAATTTTTACCCCTGCAAGTTATTTTTATCTAAATTTATGGATATTCACCCAGAATGCTCTCTTTGTGGATCTGAAAATGAATCAGTGCTCCATTTGTTCTTTAGGTGTCCCTTTATAGTACCATTTTGGATTGAGATTTCAACTTTGATCTTTACTTCCTTTAATAACCTTATTGATATCACAGAAGAAATGGTCCTGTTTTTGTTGTGTAACACTGGATCTGCTCTTTTAAATAATGCTATTAAAATCCTGTGCTTGCTTGGAAAAGGTCATATTCATAAGTGTAACGTCACAGCTTCTAACCCAAATTGTGTTGCATTTTGCTCTGAATTAAAACGTTTCGCTGAATCCCTCTGTAAATTAAAAAGAAACAAAAACGCAGTTGAAACATACCAGATTTTAAATAAGGTTTTGAGTCATCTGTGAACTGAGATAGAATGTTTAGAAGAGCTTAACTCCTACTCGAGTCAAAAAGAAAAGTACAACATTTTTTTTGATAATTATTATTGTATTTTACTCTTATTTTATGTTGTTTTATCTTGATACTTGCTTTCTTTACCTTGTTATTATTCTAAATCCTTCGTAACAGGTTTTTTTGTTCTTGATCATTGCTAAAGGCTATCTTTCATTGTAATAAATCGATAAATTATAAAAAAAAAAAAAAGTAGCTAAACTATGCACGTTCAGACAAAGGTAGCAGTGAAGCAACTAATTAACGTTTGCCGTTTTGTCGTGCGGTTTACTTCCACGATAAACTCCACGTCGAACAGGACAGTTGACTTTGGCTTATCGGGAAAAACACGTCTTGTTTGAACATGAACTAGATCTTTCTATACTCGTTGACTGTACTCTCTTTGACTCAATATCCCATGTTCACGTGCGGCACTTCAGCTTCCGCCTTCAGTCACATGTGGCGCCCGTTTAGGTTCACTTCCGCGTTTGAACAGAAACCCTTAAATCCTTTGAATAATGCAAGCGTTTTAACGCGAATATAGTCAGACGTTTGTTTATTCAATGTGTGTTTATCGATACCACCGGATATTTCGACGTAATGCCGTTAAGTATTGTTTAAAGACATTAGTGCGACAGTTTGGGAAAGAGAAGCTCCCCAGGCTGGGTGGTGGACACAACTAGACAGCTAATTCAGACCTTTACTTGTATTTATCTGCAGTAAACACGGTCATAGGAATTCCGAAAGGTGCGTTTGTGATCCACTTTGTGCATTTCTTTCATTTCATGCATTTGAAAGATGACAGCTTATGCTAACAGCATGTTTATCTGCTTTCCTAACTAAAGTTCTTCATTACCGTTTGCTTCATTGCTTACTTCAGCTTGGATCCATGCTGTGTAACTTTTGTGGTGTCTTTTTCAGTCATATAAAATAAACATCACACCGGTTTTGGCATTACAACCAGGCTTTTGTAGTTTTGTAACCATTTGTAAACATGCACAATAATAGCATTTTCAGCGAGTTTGATCAAAATCTATTTTCAAATTAACAGCATCTGTCTTAAAAAATATTATATTTGAAGAACCAGCGATGATCTTTCACATTTGGCGTTTCGGAGTGCACATTTTGGTTTTCTTTGGTTAAAAAAAAGCAATTTTGACCAAAAATATTTCACATGTTTCAGGAAGTAATCGTTCAAAAGTTTGGGATCGGTAAGATTTTGAATGTTATTTAATGTAGTCTCTTATGCTCATCAAGGCTGTATTTATGTGATCAAAAATACAGAATTTGTTACATTTTCTTTCTAATATGCTGATTTATTATCAGTGTTGAAACTGTTGTGCTACTTAATATTTTTTGGAACCTGTGATACTTTTTTCTTTGCTTTATTTGATAAATAAAAAGTTCAAAAAGAACAGCATGTATTCAAAATACAAATGATAAGTTTATAAAAAGTATAGATTTTATAAAAAAAAAAGGAAAATGTACCGACCCCCACATTTTCAACAGTACTGTATATTGTAGCAATTTATATTTTCAGTAAACACTGATCTTTTGAACTTGTTGTTTATCGAGGAATCATGAAAAAAGTATTACAGGCCCCGAAAATATTAAGCAGTTTCCAACATTGATTATAAATCAGCATATTAGAAAGATTTCTGAATGATCATGTGACACGTAAGACTGGAGTAGTGATGCTGAAAATTCAGCTTTGTTTCACAGGAGTAAATTATGTTTTAAAGTATTAAAACAGAAAACTCTTAGCCTATTTTAAATTGCAGTAATGTTTCACAAATTAAAAAAAAAAGTCTATTTTTGATCAAATAGATACAGCCTTAGCATAAGAAACTTCTTTAAAAAAAACATTAAAAATCGTACTGATGAAACTTTTGAACGGCAGTGTATACTACTAACAGGAGTAAATTATGTTTTAAAGTATTAAAACAGAAAACTCTTAGCCTATTTTAAATTGCAGTAATGTTTCACAAATTAAAAAAAAAAGTCTATTTTTGATCAAATAGATACAGCCTTAGCATAAGAAACTTCTTTAAAAAAACATTAAAAATCGTACTGATGAAACTTTTGAACGGCAGTGTATACTACTAATTAATAGCAGAAATGCGAGTTATGAAATACCAAATGTTATTGGAATTAACCAGGAATTAGGACACAGCTTGTCTAAGTTGTGTCCCAGGGTTCTTCACTAATCATAAAATACTCTGTGCATACTGAGTCTGTATAGTGAAATGTGTGTTATATGCATATATTGTGTCAGGCTACTGTTACACTGCCCACATTTTGTGTGCATGCGTAAGTCAATCATTGGATAAATTCACTGATCAGTTTTTTTTAATGTGTTGCCCTTTTCCCATCAGGTGTCACCTGTGAAAGTCATGTTGCTGTCTCTGAGAATAATCACTCCTCTTTTCGTACTTCTTGCTGGAGTGCAAGCTGAGTTCCTCACAAAAAACTGCAAGCTGATTTCAAGGAGCGATTCTGAGCGAAATGCGCTCAATTTACTGGAGCCTCTCACCAATCAAAAGTAAGACAGGTTTGTTTCAAGTGAATCTAGCATTCGTCCGGTTTGCAGGGTGTGCTGGTCTTGTTAACTGTCTTCATATTCACTCTGAACAGCTTCACCGCAGAAAGACCGGGGGAGGGATATTTGTATATTTTTCAGGTGTGTGGAGATGCTGGCGGAATGAAGGATGCAGGCCTTGTGCAGAAAGAAAAAAAAGATGGAACGCTGGTTCGAATTGGGAACTACAACCAAACACGAGCTATTAGAGGAAGTATGTAACCCTGCTTGCTTCTTTTTGCTACAGGTGGACTTTTCTGAATTTATCTTTCGGTCTTTGGTATCTCTTTGAATTACTGTTATAACAGTTGTTATCAATGTTAATTTATAATAACGACTACTGAATTTTTCTTTTCATTGTCTGCTGATTCTTCTGTGGATTGTGACTTTTATTTAGTTTAGTTATATAGTAGCAGTTAGCAGGGATGCATTGCAAGAGAACATTGTAAATACAACCCACATAAAAATAAAACACATCAATTTTGACTAAATTACAGAACTTTTTCCAGGTGTCACAGGAAGCCTTGCTAACTCGTTTTTTGACCTTAGTTCTCCTTTTGTTCTTGGTGCAGGTGACTGGGTTCTGCTCTTCTATGAGGGGGGCGATAAATACGACAGCCACTGTTCAAAAGAGCCAAGAAAAGCCATGATTATGATTTCATGCAGTACGAGTGCTAAGGTATGAACTTTTTAATGCTTTTGAAATGACAAGTGACATTTCTTTACTCTCTACCCCTATAATGATTAAACAAAAATGCATTTATTTATTTTTCATGTACTTTTTAATATACAGGTGCATCTCAATAAATTAGAATGTCGTGGAAAAGTTCATTTATCTCAGTAATTCAACTCAAATTGTGAAACTTGTGTATTAAATAAATTCTATGCACACAGACTGAAGTAGTTTAAGTCTTTGGTTCTTTTAATTGGGATGATTTTGGCTCACATTTAACAAAAACCCACCAATTCACTATCTCAACCAATTAGAATACTTCATAAGACCAATAAAAAATTTTTTTAGTGAATTGTTGGCCTTCTGGAAAGTATGTTCATTTACTGTACATGTACTCAATACTTGGTTGGGCCTCCTTTTGCATGAATTACTGCATCAGTGCGGCATGGCATCGAGGCGATCAGTCTGTGGCACTGCTGAGGTGGTATGGAAGCCCAGGTTGCTTTGATAGCGGCCTTCAGGTCATCTGCATTGTTGGGTCTGGTGTCTCTCATCTTACTCTTGACAATACCCCATAGATTCTCTATGGGGGTCAGGCCAGTTTGCATGCCAATCAAGCACATCCAAGTATTGAGTACATGTACAGTAAATGAACATACTTTCCAGAAGGCCAACAATTCACTAAAAATGTTTTTTTTATTGGTCTTATGAAGTATTCTAATTTGTTGAGAGAGTGAATTGGTGGGTTTTTGTTAAATGTGAGCCAAAATCATCACAATTAAAAGAACCAAAGACTTAAACTACTTCAGTCTGTGTGCATTGAATTTATTTAATACACGAGTTTCACAATTTGAGTTGAATTACTGAAATAAATGAACGACATTCTAATTTGAGATGCACCTGTATTATTAGATCTGGATAAGAAAGAATTAAGCATTATATCAAGTGACTAGTAAAGTAACACATTGCTTTTTAATTTACAAGAAAATATGAGTTGCTTTTTCAAATACATAAAGCCCAGTTACTTTGTTTTCCCATTTATTGACTGACAGCTCTGTGTGCTGTGTAAAAATTATATTTACAAGCACTATAGGTCTAGACTAAATGTAAACATGCATTTACTCATCTCACTTGCACAAAAACAGATCCAATATTTCTCAAAATTAATAAAAACAGGCTTATTCATTTCAATTTTGGTGTAACAGGTTTTTTACAAATTACTTTCCATAAAAAGTAACTAAGTATACAATTAGTTACTTTTTGGGGGAGTAACGCAATATTGTAATGTATTACTTTTAAAAGTAACTTTCACCAACATTGCAAATATTTGTTGCATTTCTGTCAACATCTGATCCACATGTATATGATATATAGTTGCTAAAAATAATGCAAAATTATATACCATATAAACAGAGTTAGTAGCATTAGTGCGTTATCATGTTGGAACTAAATCATTATCTCAGGTATGCAAGATAGATTTTACCCTGACAATAACAAGAATGACAATTATTTCTTAGCTCTTATTAATTTTTTTTTGTGTGTGTGTTTTCTTAGAATGCATTTTCAGTGGTTTTGGAGGACAATCAGAAGGAGCAGGACTGTTATTACCTGTTTGAGCTGGACTCCAATGCAGTCTGTCCTGTAATCCCATCCAAACTCAGTGCCGGCTCCATAATCCTTATTATGTGAGTGCTTCAAAATTCTCAGTGGGATCGACACACCATTAGAGACAGTTAAGGAGCAACATTAATGTCATACTTTACATGTAATCATGTTCCTGTTTGCTCTCCATAGTGTGTTCTGCTGCCTGGCTGTGTATCTTACTGGTGGATTCCTCTATCAGCGACTGGTAGTTGGAGCCAAGGGAGTTGAACAGTTCCCTAACTATGCCTTTTGGTCAGAGATTGGCAACTTATCTGCTGTAAGTATAATAATTGCATATACATTTGTCTCAGTTTATCTTGTTTTGGTCTTTTTTATTTTTTTATGAACCAAATAAAAAATTTTTTTATCCTAACAGGACGGATGCAATTTTGTCTGTCGTTCCCATGGCAACAGAGAAGAAGCGCCCACATATAGAGGCGTGGCTACTGAACCTCTTGGGGAAGAGCAAGAGGAAAGGGATGACCATTTACTTCCCATGTGACCAAATCACATCAACCAATGAGAAGAGGCTGGACAGTTATTATGGTTTTGGAACCCAAAGAGAGATGTTCAGTTCAGAAGGCGTGTTTCTAGTTCAGAAGTGCTGCTATTTTTTTGTTTTTTTTACTACCCAATAGCACTTAATCTCTATCCCTTAAAATGTTGATTTGGTGTTTGTTAAATGTTAAAGTTTGCTAACTAGTTTTCAAAAATCCAAAACCCACAAATATATTTGATCATTTGATACTTATGACAAGATATCATCGACATGCAACACTGCCCGTGTTTTCTCTCTTTATAGGAAGTAAAAGACATCAACACCGCTCGACTGATTTACTTGTAATTTGGTACAAGTGCTTAATTTGTTTAGAATGGTTAAATCAACTTTTACTTGGAGTATGAACCCATGTTTGATGAAACTTAAATGAATTTTTAAGCTTATGCGCCACCAACTCAATCAATTAAATGTTTAAAAAAGATTTTTTTCTATTTCCAGATTTTCAAAAAAAATGAATTTATATTATTTGAAAAATTGGACTCATTCCCAATTCCAAATTAGCTATTTGTTGTGAAATATTGTGTATAAAGTATAGTATAGTATAAAGAAGTTACAAGGATCTGATGAGGCCTACCTCTTCAGCCTGTATGTGATGTTTCTGAATGTTGTTATTAATGACAAATTGCTATCATAAAGGTTATTAATAAGATACATTTGAGGAAAAGTATGCCTTCTAGAAGATAAAAAATGTTTTTCTGGGAAAGACCCATTTGTGGCACATAACTGTTGATAACAATTAACAGTTGAAGTGAAACAACATGAAAGGAAATGCGTTTCTGTTTGGTTGGTTTTCTTTTCACTTTGGCTGCTCGATATTGCAAATGTTTATGATACTTAGACTGTGGGATCTATTTCATACAGTATAAATAACTGTAAATCCTCACTGGAACCCACAGGGCAAAATTCCAGACTATGTTTTCCTTTCACCACTTTTGTTTAAGTACTGTTTGTTTGAATGCACTGACGCTTTTTAGTTTTTTAGTGGAGTCATATATTTCCCCTAAACATAACCATGTTCTTGAGGAGCCAAGATCGTGAATGAGCTTAAACACTCTTGTTTTTGAGGTATATAGATCATAGCCTTACAACTATTTGCAGAATCAGGAGGAAAAGAGCTGATGGTTATCAACCCAAACCATACAAGGTGCTGTGAAGTTTTGGTCTGTG
This sequence comes from Sinocyclocheilus grahami, assembly GCF_001515645.1. Lineage (NCBI taxonomy): Eukaryota > Metazoa > Chordata > Actinopteri > Cypriniformes > Cyprinidae > Sinocyclocheilus > Sinocyclocheilus grahami. Next base: position 2,900,307 of record NW_015505401.1, on the reverse strand, counting down.
TATAAAAGCTAGAGGCTCCTTGAAAAGCACTTCTAATCATCAGATCGAAAATGCTGGTTTAGCTTCTGCTTTAACAACTAGAGTCCAAATTAGTAGCAGAAAGATATATGATGCATTGATTTGGCTTGGTTCTGATGTACTGTACTTCAGGCCTGTGCAAAGAGGTGACTTCACTGTCCTTGCTACTGCTTTATTGTTCTTTACCATTTTAGTGTGAAAATATAAATTTGGTTTGCTTTGGAATTGTTTTTAAAGTTTATAAACTCCCCCCCAAAAAAAAAAAAAAAGGTAAAGGTTACTTCAAGTGCTTTAAAATCAGGAATGTTGTGCATGAGCAACGGCATGTTAATATACAATCTTTTATCCTGATGGACGGCAACAACAGCTATCCAAATAGTATATATTCAGACAGTTTGATTAAAAGTGATGTAATCCAATATATTCAGTCTGCCTGTAAGAACAGACTTATTGGTTTCCAGATCTTGATGAAAATGGACAATTTATCTTTTAATATAAATCTCAGTTCTTCCAAATGTAACACATTTCCCAGTTCCCTTGCCCACATCTCAAAAGTAGGGACAGAATCTGCTTTCCACATCTGTAAGATCAGTTTTTTTGCAAGTAACATGCAGAGCGAAATAGCCTGTGTTTGATATTTACTGCAAAAGGCATTTTCTGCACCTAAAAGTCCAATACAAGGCTCAGGCGCCAAGTCGACAGAATACACTTCAGAAAGAAATTTAAATATACATTTCCAAAATGGCTGAATTTGACGACATGACCATAAAGAATGAAACAAGGTGCCTTCTAATATGTTACACTTATTACAGAGTGGGGCAATCGTGGGATAATTTTTATGAAGTTTTAATTTAGAATAATGAAGCCTATGAATGACCTTAAACAATCAAATTATGTCTAGCATTTACAGAACATGTACATTTCTCAAGCACTCATCCCACATGTTTTCATGAATATTAAAACCCATTTCCTCTTCCCAATCATGTTTTATTTTGTGAGTGTTATTGTCCACCTTTTCTACCAATAATTTGTAAAAAATTTGACACAGTACCACTAGCACCAGGGTGTACATTAACAATACTTTCTAAAGTTGGATGGTTAAATTCAAAGATTTGAAGTCTGAACTGTGCTTCCTAACAAAGTCTCTGACTTGCAAATAACGGAAAAAAATGAGCAGGAACAAGAGCATAGTATTGTTTTAGTTGTTCAAAATAACTAAATGTACCTTCCCTATAAAGATCTTGTATTGTTACTATACCCATATGTTTCCATTGAAAAAAGATCTTATCATGTAACCCCGGAGGAAAAGCATGATTATTACAGATTGGGGTATCTAAATATAAATCTGGAATTTTCAAATATACCTTGATTTGTTTCCATACTTTAATTAGGTTTGAAATAACTGTGTTACCATTTATATTTTTGACTTCAATTTTGACGGGACTGTTAAGCAGAGCTGTTAATGAAGTCTTGTAACAAGAAGCTTCTTCAATTGCTAACCATTCTGGCTTGTCACCTAACTCCACTGAACCAATCTTCCTCCACCATGCTAAAGTATTTAAGTTAGCGGCCCAATAATAATATTTAAAATTGGGAAGCCCAAACCCTCCCTCTTTAGATTTGTTTAGATGTTTCTTGTTAATCCTAGCTATCTTGTTGTCCCAAATGAAGCTGCTTATAATAGATTCTAGCTGTTTAAAATAATTAAGGGGAATAAAGAAAGGAATAGATTGAAATATATACAAAAATCTTGGAAGTACCACCAATTTTATAGCGTTACTCCTGCCTACCATGGACATAGGGAGTGTCTTCCAAAAAATGATATAATCTTTAAGATGATCAATTTTCTTTTTCCAGTTCAATTTTAATAACATTTCAGGTTTTTTGGTGATTATTACACCCAAATATTTAAAGGAGAGATTTGCCATTTTCAATTTGGTGCTAGATCAATATTTTTGATCTAAATCATCAGAGACTGGCATTAATTCACTTTTTTCCCAATTTATTGTGAATCCAGAAAGATTGCCAAATTTTTCAATAAGCTCAAGTAATGGTGGAATAGACATTTCAGGGTTGGAAACATACTGGAGAATATCATCCTCATACAACAAAAGATGTTGGGGTCTGCCCTCTATCACTATAGGCGCTATGTTAGGATGGTGTCTAATACTGGCTGCTAATGGTTCCATTGAGATATCGAACAAAAAAGGAGACAAAGGGCATCCCTGATGTGTACCTCGAGATAACTGAAATGGATTTGAAATGTTTTGGTTGGTAATACAGAAGCTACTGGATGTGCATAAATTATTTCAATCCATTTAATAAATTCTGAACCGAATCCAAATTTCTTTAGAACAGCAATCATGTATTTCCACTCTAATTGGTCAAAGGCACGTTGAGCATCTAATGAGATAACACATGTCTTTATGTTTTTCTTGTTATAAATTATGTTAAAGAGCCGTCTCAAATTAAAATATATATGTCTCTTTGGCATAAAACCAGTCTGGTCCTGATGAATTATAGAACAGATGTACTTTTTCAATCTATTCGCAAGAATTTTAGTTATAATCTTAGATTCAGTGGAAATGAGAGAGATCGGGCGATAGGAAGACATCTGCAGCTTGTCCCGCCCCGGTTTTGGAATTAATACTATACTCGCTTCATACATTGTTGGTGGAAATTTATTTTGTGTTGTTGCACTTTTAATCAATCTTTGAATTATAGGTAAAAGATTATTCC
>NW_015505401.1:2895937-2896316 GCF_001515645.1 Sinocyclocheilus grahami | reverse complement strand
TATTTCAATATTTCAATCCATTTAATAAATTCTGAACCGAATCCAAATTTCTTTAGAACAGCAATCATGTATTTCCACTTCGAAGGCACGAAGGCACGTTGAGCATCTAATGAGATTACACATGTCTTTATGTTTTTCTTGTTATAAATTATGTTAAAGAGCCGTCTCAAATTAAAATATATATGTCTCTTTGGCATAAAACCAGTCTGGTCCTGATGAATTATAGAACAGATGTACTTTTTCAATCTATTCGCAAGAATTTTAGTTATAATCTTAGATTCAGTGGAAATGAGAGAGATCGGGCGATAGGAAGACATCTGCAGCTTGTCCCGCCCCGGTTTTGGAATTAATACTATACTCGCTTCATACATTGTTGGTG
>NW_015505401.1:2888324-2895900 GCF_001515645.1 Sinocyclocheilus grahami | reverse complement strand
GGTAACTGTTCTATTACTTCATTTATTTCTTCTAGTGTAATTTCTTTATCTAAGGATTGTTTTGCATCAGTGCTAAGAATGGGAAGATCCAATTGAGAAAAAAATTCTTCTATTGCCTCTTGGCTTGTTTTACATTTTGATTCATAGACTTCTTTATAGAAATCAGCAAAGCAATGATTAATTTCCTTGGGGTCAACAATTATCTTCCCATTATTCAATTTTATTTCATGTATTGCACGAGTTGCCTGAGAGTGCTTTAATTGGCGTGCAAGTAATTTTTGGGGGTTATCACCTATTTCAAACTGTCTTTGCCTTATATGCATAAGTTGTCTCGACACTTTCTTAGAAAGAATTGAGTTATATTCACTTCTCAGTGCAACAATTTTCTTTAAAGTAGTCTTACAACTACACTCTTAAAAATAAAGGTGCTTCAAAAGGTTTTTCAAGCGATGCCATAGAAGAACCCTTTTTGGTTCCACAAAGAACCATTCAGTCAAAGGTTCTTTAAAGAAATATCTCTTTCTTACCTTTTTGTAATCTGAAGAACCTTCTTTCGTCCCAAAGAAGCTTTTGTGAAACAGAAAGGTTCTTCAGATGTTAAAGGTTCTTTATGGAACCATTTAGACAAAAAGTTTCTTCTATGGCATCGTGAAGCACCTTTATTTTTAAGAGTGAAGTTGATCTGTATTCACTCTCCAGATTTGTTATTTGGATGTCAATTTCATTTAATTTGGCGTTGTTCTCTCTATTCTTAGCTGTTTGATATGCTATAATATCGCCTCTGATAACCGCCTTGTCTCCCAAAGAACCGAATCGGATACATCTCCTTTATCATTATTTTCTAAGAACGATGTAAACTTGTTAGAAAGATACTCATAAAATTTGTGATCGTTTAATAACATTTATAATAATTGATTATATTATATTTATATTTAAATTAAGAGAAACCGGGGCATGATCTGATAATAATCTATTATGGTATTCAGTTGAAACTACACGTTGCAACAATCTGGAATCTATTAGGAAAAAGTCAATCCTTGAACAAGTTTTATGAACTGAGGAATAAAATGAAAAATCATGATCCGATCGAGGGATGCAAAGCTCTCCAGCAATCTATCAAATTTTACTTTTGCATATACTTACTTAGTACACCAGCCGATTTACTTATTATGGTTCGACGGGGATGCGTGTCTAACCTCGCATTTAACACGCAATTGTAATCCCTTGTGAACGCATAAAGTCTGGTATAATCTTGAAGACGTTCTCAATAAATGAAGGATCGTCAAAGTTAGGACCACACAGTCGCCTCGAACTCTGGCAGCTGCCAGTGGCAGCTGGGGATGCCACCGGCAGTTACTAGGGTTAATGCTAGGGCTTTATTTATCCTAAAAGAAACTGCTAGTGTGAGTTCGCAAGTATAAACCACCATAGGGTTTCTACACTTGAGTTTTGCTATTTTATGCAGTTAAGCAATCTTCTTGGTGGGAAATTGATAGTTTAGTGAAAAATAACTTTAATTAAAAGGATAAAACACGAATTACTTAAAACTTCAAAGAAATGTATATGTAATTATTGTAGTAGCTAAGACATGCAGCAGATAAGAGCACACCAGTATGTTTAATGATGCAGTTAATATTATTACTGTCAGATGTAGCCTTCTGACAGTATTTCAGAAAATAAAAAAACCTGAAAGAGACTGTGATATATAAAAAATTTAGAAGGAGCGCAAGAATAACACGATGAAGTCTGTAAATGATTTTGAACATTGATGTTTTCAGTAACTGCTCTAAAAATATTTTGTAATTTTAGATTTGTTAAACATGTCCTCTGAGTACCAAAGGAAGTGGAGACGACAAAAGACAAGGGTTGATGCCTTGGTTGAACATGAAAGCAGCTCTGAATCTGAGGGGTCAGTGGAGCCAGTCTTGGTGGGGGAGGACAATCCTGTCAAGGAGGGATTAACACCTGATGAATGTGATCCTGTGGGTGGCTGTAGTTCTTCGATTATCTTTCACACTTTTGTTTTTAAAATCTGTATAGTATTGCCTCCAGTCCCAATTTCTTCATTGTCATCCCAGTCCCAGAGGACACCCCAGTGTATGTGAGAATCTTGCTGTCACATCTTATTTTATACACATACCTTAATTACAACATGGCCAAATGTATAAATTCATACATTTCTCTGAATCTAAATTCATACAGTTACAAATATATAGGCTCTCGAGGACCAGGGTTGGCTACCTTTGATTTAGTCATTGTAAATGATTATATGGTTACAATAGTTTACTATGTAGAATTGGACTCTTAAGAAATAAAAATTTTTGCAACATCCACAAAGTAGTTGAAATGGGTTACAGTAATGGGTTGTTGTGTTTTCTACCCTCTTATTTTAGTCTGTTTATTTTATATATTAATTTTCTGGTCAGTTAATTGTAAGCGTACTAACGGACATTCTTGTAGTGCCTTTAATACTGTCTTTCCATAATCTACTCGACGGTTCTGAAACATTAATAACAGCATTTCCTAATGTTGTCTTGCCTCTTGACAGCTGCTTTCCGGAGAGAGCACAGAAGTGAGGGTATGTATGTTAATGGTCTTTTCCAGCCATGGGGTTGTCCTATCCCAATTTTTTGTTTGTTTACATTTTACACTTTTTTTTTTTTTACAATTTGTAATAGGTGTCACCAGACCCTCAAGAAGCGCATACCCCATGTCAACAGCAAGTAAGTAATGTTATATGTGGTGTGTTTAAAACACTGGCGATTTACATAAAATACATTCAAGCAAAATCTGTAAACAATCAGAGTTTGTCAACCTTCATTAGAGGTAAAAGAATCAAATGGCAATATTGATACCAATGTTTGTGCTCGCTGTCAATTCTTGCTCTTGAGTTTTCACATTGTTTTCACCAGAAATCAGAAGGCAAACAAGAATGAGAAATATTTTCAAAATAGTCAAGCCTAATGCAATGCATAAGGACAAAATGTGACCGCAAGTGTTGCATTCACTTTTGGAGTTTAAATAGTCATGTGTCCAGGTGTGTGTACATATTAGAGTTGTTGTTTTTTTTTTCTTTTCAGGATTCCAAAGGAAGGTGTTTTCAATGCTTCTGAAAATAGCTGCCATTCTGGACCCTGGAAAGTCTACATCATCTTTTTAAGACATTGGATACAGAAAATGACCTCAAATCCTTTGAAGAATACATCAAAGATGAAGAAAAGAAGTGGATCTGCGTAAGTTAAAAATGTGACATGAAGATTGTGTATATTTGTGTGTATATACATACATGCATGCATAGAGACACACACACACACACACAGAACTGTTATTTAAAAGATCATATTACATTTTTATTGTGCTGTCATTTTTAGGTTCAGCAACTGTCCAGAGTGGGTGGTTCTTCTGTCAGAGACTGTGTGAACAAAGTCATGAACCGGTATATATTCACCTTGCATATTTTGTGTGTATTGCTGAATAATATTTCAGTAAAAATATGTATGACTGCCAGAACAACTTCAGCATTTGATATTACTTGAATGCAGGACTTGTTTTTTCACACACTATTATACCTGTTTTTGTGTTAAGTTTTATGATGTTCTTACTTTTTTTTTTTTTTTTACAATTTGTAATAGGTGTCACCAGACCCTCAAGGAGCGCATACCCCATGTCAACAGCAAGTAAGTAATGTTATATGTGGTGTGTTTAAAACACTGGCGATTTACATAAAATACATTCAAGCAAAATCTGTAAACAATCAGAGTTTGTCAACCTTCATTAGAGGTAAAAGAATCAAATGGCAATATTGATACCAATGTTTGTGCTCGCTGTCAATTCTTGCTCTTGAGTTTTCACATTGTTTTCACCAGAAATCAGAAGGCAAACAAGAATGAGAAATATTTTCAAAATAGTCAAGCCTAATGCAATGCATAAGGACAAAATGTGACCGCAAGTGTTGCATTCACTTTTGGAGTTTAAATAGTCATGTGTCCAGGTGTGTGTACATATTAGAGTTGTTGTTTTTTTTTTCTTTTCAGGATTCCAAAGGAAGGTGTTTTCAATGCTTCTGAAAATAGCTGCCATTCTGGACCCTGGAAAGTCTACATCATCTTTTTAAGACATTGGATACAGAAAATGACCTCAAATCCTTTGAAGAATACATCAAAGATGAAGAAAAGAAGTGGATCTGCGTAAGTTAAAAATGTGACATGAAGATTGTGTATATTTGTGTGTATATACATACATGCATGCATAGAGACACACACACACACACAGAACTGTTATTTAAAAGATCATATTACATTTTTATTGTGCTGTCATTTTTAGGTTCAGCAACTGTCCAGAGTGGGTGGTTCTTCTGTCAGAGACTGTGTGAACAAAGTCATGAACCGGTATATATTCACCTTGCATATTTTGTGTGTATTGCTGAATAATATTTCAGTAAAAATATGTATGACTGCCAGAACAACTTCAGCATTTGATATTACTTGAATGCAGGACTTGTTTTTTCACACACTATTATACCTGTTTTTGTGTTAAGTTTTATGATGTTCTTACTGACTGACTGTCAGCAAGAGCGAAAACAAGATATCAAAACATAATGTCAGTGTAAGCAATGAATGACAATAATTACTTGTCATAAGAATTGTGGATATTGATAAGGACATAGTTCAGAGCACTTGTTAAATGATAGATGAGTGGTTGTGAAAGTGTAGGTTTTTAACATTGCATGCAATTGCCATGCTGCACAGTACTGTTCATTTGTAATACTGACCTTATGTTGAATTTTTTCTGAAGTAAAGTAATCATGACTACTTTCTTTCACAGAATCATGTCAAATGCCTTAATGGCAAAATTCAATATGAGGGGTGGTGGCCACCTTGAAAAGAAGCCATTCAAAGCTACACCTTTATATTCATAAGGACAAAATGTGACCGCAAGTGTTGCATTCACTTTTGGAGTTTAAATAGTCATGTGTCCAGGTGTGTGTACATATTAGAGTTGTTGTTTTTTTTTTCTTTTCAGGATTCCAAAGGAAGCTGTTTTCAATGCTTCTGAAAATAGCTGCCATTCTGGACCCTGGAAAGTCTACATCATCTTTTTAAGACATTGGATACAGAAAATGACCTCAAATCCTTTGAAGAATACATCAAAGATGAAGAAAAGAAGTGGATCTGCGTAAGTTAAAAATGTGACATGAAGATTGTGTATATTTGTGTGTATATACATACATGCATGCATAGAGACACACACACACACACACAGAACTGTTATTTAAAAGATCATATTACATTTTTATTGTGCTGTCATTTTTAGGTTCAGCAACTGTCCAGAGTGGGTGGTTCTTCTGTCAGAGACTGTGTGAACAAAGTCATGAACCGGTATATATTCACCTTGCATATTTTGTGTGTATTGCTGAATAATATTTCAGTAAAAATATGTATGACTGCCAGAACAACTTCAGCATTTGATATTACTTGAATGCAGGACTTGTTTTTTCACACACTATTATACCTGTTTTTGTGTTAAGTTTTATGATGTTCTTACTGACTGACTGTCAGCAAGAGCGAAAACAAGATATCAAAACATAATGTCAGTGTAAGCAATGAATGACAATAATTACTTGTCATAAGAATTGTGGATATTGATAAGGACATAGTTCAGAGCACTTGTTAAATGATAGATGAGTGGTTGTGAAAGTGTAGGTTTTTAACATTGCATGCAATTGCCATGCTGCACAGTACTGTTCATTTGTAATACTGACCTTATGTTGAATTTTTTTCTGAAGTAAAGTAATCATGACTACTTTCTTTCACAGAATCATGTCAAATGCCTTAATGGCAAAATTCAATATGAGGGGTGGTGGCCACCTTGAAAAGAAGCCATTCAAAGCTACACCTTTATATTACGTAATTCAAGGTAAATTTGGCCTTATGACATTTTTAAAAACATCTTATGTCCCTTGTCTACTATTTATTTTAAAAGACCACCTGTCTTTATCAGAAATGTCCGGTTCACTTTCATACAGTTACACACCTAGTTAAGGGTCTTTCTCAAGAGCACCACAGTGATACAGAAGAGAGGGGGGACAAATGTTGTGTTTTAAGTAATCTAGCACGCATGTAATGCAGAACATCTTTTGTCAACATAACATTTTTCTAGACTAAAATAACATGTAATACATGTTTACTTTTTTTCTAATGCTGCTTTCATGAACCAAATGGAAAGGTCTTGTTCCACTGTTTTAAATTTAGTTGTATAACTATAAAGACATTTTCAAGTGCATGTCATTTAACTAAAATTTGGCCTTTTCTTATATATATATATATATATATGTATGTATTTATTTTTCATATTCTCTCATGGGAGAGCTGGTAGTTGTGGACCAACATTTTCAGAAAAAAAATTAAGTTCCATATGTGTACACGTATATCTTGTATACTTTTTTGTTCTTGTTTGATTAATGGCTGCTTAACAGGAATGTAAAATTCAAGAAAATGCCATAGCCACAGACTCAGGATTAACTACATTCTACTAATATTTTCTTAATATAGTACGTTTAACAAATGGAAGACATTTTTCAAAAATGTAATATTCACAGTAAAATATGTTGTGGTAAATTACAGCACTCTACTTTTTAAGTTTACAAATAATGTGTTGTTTGTAATGCACACGTGGTTAAAACGTTATATAGACGTTCAGGTCTGACTGGACCGATTTTGGACCTTTTTAGAACCGTTGAGCCTGTGTAAATGGATGTGTAAGATGTGTAAACCTAAAGACATAAGTGATTGCCTTTAACGACGTTACAGAATGGGTGTTTGATTATTTTATATGCAAGCTTATATACTTAAATTAATACATTAAATTAACACAGAATAGACATCCAGAAGATGACACATGTAGACGTCCAGGGACGTGCAGAAAAGACGTCGGTTCAATTTTCATTTTGGATATATTTTTCAACTATGACGGGACGTGTCGGAGGGACGTCTTTTCAACGGTCATTAAACGTCCAAATGTTTGCTGGGACGTGTTTCTTGGAGAAAAACTATTTCCGCACCCAATTTTTTAAGATGCGCATAAACCTTTCCTCTTTTGTCTGGACTGTTAAATCCACGTACGTTCCAGCTTAATAAATTCAGTGTGCCGCCTTCACCTTCACTCCGTTACTCAGTAGTATGTAAAAACTGCACATTAAACCTTCCAACTCAAACTCAAAAAAAGGTAACCTTCCCATGAACTTGAACATTACGAACCTTGTCAATCGGAACAGACACCCGCTCCCTCCCCCCATCCCCCCCAAAACTGCATCCCATGCGAACATTATGGATGCTCACCCCAGAAAAAAAAACATTTGCATCTTTTAACTCACCCTCGATGACACCTGACATTCTTCCGTTAGTACAGCCCCCAACTCCTTGCATGATACCTTGCAGTCTTTCCAATATATCAAAGAGAATTACATAGCCTACACACAAGTCTTTCCTGACTCCGTTGTCCAACGCAGCGTTTTCAACATTTCACCAGTTCTCCACCGCGCTTCTTAGATATGCTTCAGCAACCTCGGGTGAGTCGA
>NW_015505401.1:2883916-2888080 GCF_001515645.1 Sinocyclocheilus grahami | reverse complement strand
ATGATACCTTGCAGTCTTTCCAATATATCAAAGAGAATTATATACACACAAGTCTTTTCTGACTCCGTTGTCCAATGTAGCGTTTTCAACATTTCACCATTTCTCCACAGCGCTTCTTAGATATGCTTCAGCAACCTCGGGTGAGTCGAAGGTCTTCGTTTCTGTATCCCTCACGGTCACGATGAGGGCATCTCACTTCATGCATTTCTTCCGTATGTTGTCGACCTTCTGTCTCTGTTTCAAGACGTCAACGGCGAGATCTGGAAAAATACGTATCGCTTTGCCATCGTATTGCAGAGGTTTCGATCTTACCAGTCGCAAAATGTGTTCTTTCGCTTGGTAGTGATGGATTCGGGCAATAATTGCCCGAGAGCGGCCATCCCTTAGTGCTTGTGGCGAACGGTGTGCCCTGTCGATCTGAATTGGACGGTCAAAGTTCTCCTCGCCCAGAATATTGGCCAGAAGCTTTGTGACAAACTCATTTTCAGCGCCTTCTTTTATACCGACAATTCCATGGATTCGGGCAATAATTGCCCGAGAGCGGCCATCCCTTAGTGGCTGTGGCGAACGGTGTGCCCTGTCGATCTGAATTGGACGGTCAAAGTGTTCTCCTCGCCCAGAATATTGGCCAGAAGCTTTGTGACAAACTCATTTTCAGCGCCTTCTTTTATACCGACAATTCGAATGTTTTGTCGTCGAGATCTTGACTCCAAGTCTCAGGTTTTTTCCGTAAGTTTTTCACTTTCGGCCTCCAGGTGTGCACACAGTCTGACGCGTTCCCATTACCCTTCAAATTGCGCAAATTGAAATTGCGAATTGAAGATACGCCTAATGGAAACGCGTCAATTTCGCAAAAACTCCCATAGGCTATATCGCAAAAAAAGTTTTTAGCTCGCATGAGGTGGTTTTTCAGGCAATGCGAAAAAGGATTTAATTCGCAAAACTGCAATGGAAACGGCTTTTTCGCATTTACAGGTCACATGGCGTATGTAAAAAGTCATATGATCATTCTTCAATGTACTACTATTACCTCCAAGAAACACTTCATAAGTGGCCGCGCTCCAGTGTAAGGGGCTTTCCCTACTATTAATGCTTAGACAATTTACACTGCACACGTCTGTAGTGCAGTGTGGCTCTGATACGGTCACTGAAGCGGATTACGGCCACTCAATGCTTGTGTTTATGTTTTTATACAGTCTATGGTTTATTCCAGCCGCGCCACGCACGTTTCTGAAGCGGTTCTCTGTGCTGCTTCTGTAAAGATACACGCATAAGCCTCCTTTGAATAAATATAGCCAAAATCCGTTGCCATGACTTATCGCGAGAGGCAAAAGGTTACGTTTCAGCCGCATAACATTGGTTAATGGAAACGCCGTCATTTCGCAGTACTTTTTTTATCGACATTCAGAAAATATCGCCAAAGTTTTGCGCAAATCTGTAATGGAAACGCGCCTAATTGTCGGTGCCTCCCGCATCTTCTGTATTCGATTTTTCAGTTTTCGTATGCTTTGACGGCATTGTTCAGAATGTCAAGTTAACAACTTGTGGTAGCCTATTTAAACGGCTACAAGGTGGACTGAGAGCAAATATGATAGACTCGCGGAGAGCTGTAAAAAAAGACGTTTACTCCATTCAGTGCCGGTAGCGCGCCCCTTGCTTGGGAATTGTTGAGGAGAAAGTGTGAATAAAGTGTTTGATTACTGGTGTGTGTACGCACTTGAGTAGTTCTTTACAGTTTACATATTTTTTGCTGTAGAGAAAACTGGTGGCTTGCATTAAAGCTTTAGAACTTTGAACTGTTCTTTGAGCATTTACAACTCTTTGACTAAAACACATCTCCACACAAGCTTAATTGCACATTCTTAATAATTTCTTCACAGCCTCTATTATTTATCAGAATAAAGATGCAGGTTATACATTTTATATTAGTGGTGTATATGCCATGTTGGGTAAAGAGTATTATACACATTACACATACAATCTCTGTTTATTATTTATCAGTGGCTGTTTCTGTTAGAGCCCAAATACAAAAGCATACATGCTTACAATCTACAATGGAATATTTTTCTGTTTATAGCAATGATTGATTAACTAAATCTAAATACACTTAAAAATAAAGGTGCTTCACGATGCCATTGAAGAACCCTTTTGTCTAAATGGTTCCATAAAGAACCTTTAACATCTGAAGAACCTTTCTGTTTCACAAAAGGTTCTTTGTGGCAAAAGAAGGTTCTTCAGATTGTAAAAATATAATAATATATTAACCATACTTCAATATAGGCTATAGGCAGACGTAGGCTAGAGCTTAAGCTCGCGCATAAAGCAATTGCCTCAAAGCACCGGCAAAGTGATTATGAACGTGTCAAAACAATTGAGACATTGTGAATCACTGGTCTCATCATTTTCATGAAAATTTCAAAATTCATAGTTAAATGTCTTCCCTTTCATTGTGTGAATGAGATCTTCATTGATAACGATGGACGAACCACATGGATCTGCATTTTTGTATTCATTTGTGGATGGACTGCAAAGACACTTAATCCTTTATTTTACTGTTTGATCAATATAGTAACAGAGCTTATAAACTGACATTAATATTTTTTTCTTGCCATTATCCAACATCAAATAGGATTTTTGCCATAGTGGATTTCACACTAGGGGACTGAAGATAAAAGTATTACGGCATGAATTGTGCTAAATGTGGACTATAAAGCATATTTAACAAGGTATTATAAATAACGATATGAATTTCTGTAAAGCTGCTTTGAAACAATGTGTATTGAAAAGGTGCTATACAAATAAAATGGACATCACGATGAAACGTCAAGATACGGCATGAACAAAATGTTTATTATTAAAAATATAATTTTAATATTTGTTAATTTGACATTTTTTTATGTAACAGGCATGAGTTTTTTAAGGGGCAAAAAAAATCTCATTACCACTTTTATGTTTCACAAAAAAAGGAAAGTAATTTCTATAAAACTTGCCAAGTAAGTAAAGATAGTATAGAAAGCAAGCAAACTAGACAAACTAGTCAAGATGACAAATGGAAAGAAAAGGTGCATGGTGTTATCGCATCATGAAGTGAAGTGACGTGTGGCCAAGTATGGTGACCCATACTCAGAATTAGTGCTCTGCATTTACCCATCCAAAGTGCACACACACAGCAATGAACACAACCACACACAGCAGTGAACACACACCCGGAGCAGTGGGCAGCCATTTATGCTGCGGTGCCCGGGGAGCAGTTGGGGTTCGGTGCCTTGCTCAAGGGCACCTCAGTCATGGTATTGCAGGTGGGAGAGAGTGCTGTACATTCACTCCCCCCACCTACAATCCCTGCCAGTACAAGACTCGAACCCGCAACCTTTGGGTTATGAGTCCGACTCTCTAACCATTAGGCCACGACTTCTACAAAAATCATCAGTCTACACCCATTGAGGCTTGACTCAGTAACCTTTGTTTTAAAAGCAAAGTTTAGTCACCATGACTAAATACTATATAATGACAGAATGCGTCATCTGGATTAATTACTATGTCCAGACATCCTAAAAATAGTGAATTGATGCATTCTATGTATTCTTTGTGAAAATATCTATTGAATGTTGCGTTAAGATCTGACAAAGAATATTTTAGATACGCATTACAAATGACATCAACAGACGTGTAGTACATGTGCATTCAGGATGGTAGCACCCTTTTATTTCCCAACTTGATGCTGTTCCCACTTTTCATAATTTACTATTATGTAAAAACCTTACCATGGACAGGGGCTAAAAAAGTTACAAATCTGCTGCATAAAATGTATTTTGCTGTTAAATAAATAGAATAAATAGATTTTTTTTACAGTGTCAAGTCACATAACAATAAATGTTTTTTGTCAGAGGTATTTGTTCATGCTGGAGGCAGAGCTGTGTTCTTTGGAAATACCATAGTCATAGGCGTAATTTGCGGGTGGGACGGGTGGGACATGTCCCCACCACTTTTTGCCAGGGTCGATATTGTCCCTACCACTTTTTGAAAGTAATTGACAAATATATTGCCGAAGGTATGTATTAAAGGGAAAACAAGATAAACAAATCATTCTCCATAATCTAATTAGGGTGATAAAACGACAACATTTGACTCCTTACGCATGCGTAACTCGTGCAGTGCAATAAC
>NW_015505401.1:2878606-2883471 GCF_001515645.1 Sinocyclocheilus grahami | reverse complement strand
TTTTTTTTTTTTTGGTCTTAAAAGGTGAAAGGTTTATAAAGATGTAAGCTAAACAGACAATTCTATTTTATTGTAAAACCTGACAAGATCGTGAAATCGAAAGTGAAAGCATCCGAAGCCCGGCTTATAACACAGCAAAAGAGGAACTCCCGTTCACAAAATTCAAATCACAAATAATACTACTGATGAAAAAGAACAGGTTGAATGTTAACTACATTCGTTTCCGTATAACTATAAACTACGATAAAAGTTCATCAGCATGCATTGATTAACAGCATGTTGTAGCGCAAAAAAAAAAAAACGTGCTTGTGCAGCCAACTGAGAAAGTTAATTGCAAAAGAGCAAGCAGTGGGAAGAATGAGTCTGGAGCCCTGAATTGCCCAGCTCCCTGTCAATGATCTAGCACCCCCTCAGCACCTGCCTTCAAAATTCTCTGGCGCCGCCCCTGGTACATCAATGTATTTTTGAAAAGCAAAAATTAAGTTTGTCCAACTCTAAACCCAGTCCCCAAGTAAATTAGGTTATTAAATAAAAAACTAGCAAAATATTTGCCCGGTGTCCCCACCACTTTTCAAAGCAAAGTTACGCCACTGTAAAAAGTTAAGAAAGAGATGGTTCTTTAAAGAACCTTTGACTGAATGCTTCTTTGTGGAGCCAAAAATGGTTCTTCTATGGCATCGCTTGAAGAACCTTTTGAAGCACCTTTATTTTTAAGAGTGTAATTAACTATTAGTTATTAAGTTTAACCTATTTGGGGTGGCTACATCACATTTAATCTTGTGGTGTTTCAATGACTGTGTTTCTTTATATGCAATTTAGGTCAAATCTAAACTACATGTGTTTTGTCAAATGTTTAAATTACTAGATAGCTAAGACATGAAGTTCCTCTTTTTGGAGGTTTTTGGTTTTGGTTTTTTTTCCCATTCAGTTCCTTGCTACTGATGACTAAATCTGACTGGACTAGTTGAATGTTTTGTTATTGCGACATTTATTGTACCCCGCTTATTTGTGTGGGTATGTTGTAAAAAGATGACTAATACTGTAATCTTATAAAAACCTATAAACTTCCATTACATTCGTTCTTTCAGTTTTATGGGAATAGTCATTTAGGAACATAAAAGGTGACTACATTAGATCCTGGTGGACAGAAATAAAGTCATGCGCTCTTCTTTATGTCAGTTCTAATTATATTAATATTGAGATGTAGTTAGTTATACAACTGTAACTGCAACAAAATGTAACATTTAACTGGATAAAAATGATAATTCTACACTGTAAAAAAAATAAAAAAAATAAAATAAAATAACAATATATCTACTCAGAATCTTGCCAGCAGATTATAAGCAATGTTAATTAAATTCAGCAATTAAGAATTGAGTTAGAATTAATCAAATGAGCTGCTTAAAGGTCATGCATTTAAAACGAGTAAGCGCAAATAGCAAAACATTAACTAAAATATGGACAAAATGTGGTGTTCACTGGATAAAAAATACAAGATGCTAATAAATACTACTTCATGACATTATTTTGATATGACACAGATAAAGCTAATCTTATTCATTAAAATAATGTAACTTAATTAATTAAATCTGATTTCAGGTACTATAAGACATTCCAAAAGAACTCTTGATTTATTATTGCCATCATAGATATTTGGCTCTGGATTTCCACTTGGTCAAATGATGAAAAGTTCCAGTGCAGCTGATACAGGTTCTATATCAGCACTCTTGTGAATATACCTCTTGTCCAAACAGATTTGAGGACCAGAGCTAACTGTTGAAGGCTACTGTATATTGGTTAACTTAAACTCAGAGTATCTTCCGGGTTTGGGTGCAGTGATTGGAATCCAGCGTTATATTGTAGATAGATTTGGACGTTACATTACATATTATTTTTTGCACTAAACAATATTCACCTCTAAATTATGCATCATTTATTGCTACATATAATGATACAAACATTAGAAGAAAAATACTATTTTCAGTTAATGCAGTATATGTAAATAAAAAAGAGGCAGCCTCTGGTAGGCCTACTACACCCAAGCTGTTACGTTAAGCGAGTCTGGGAAATATGGAAACTTGAAATAAAACGTGAACGGAAATGAGACCTGTGCTGATATTTAATGGTCATTTTAAATCATGAAATCACTAAATGAACTGTATTTCTAACAATGATGTCTGTGTGGTGTTACACAAGTTTCAAATTTCAAATAAGTGGATGAAAAAAAAAAAATTAACTTAAATTATTTTAGCAAATGGCTGCAATATAACAAAGAGTGAAAAATTTAAGGGGGTCTGAATACTTTCCGTACCCACTGTACCTCTTGTCCAAACAGATTTGAGGACCAGAGCTAACTGTTGAAGGCTACTGCATATTGGTTAACTTAAACTCAGAGTATCTTCCGGGTTTGGGTGCAGTGATTGGAATCCAGCATTATATTGTAGATAGATTTGGACGTTACATTACATAGAGTCTTTTTTGCACTAAACAATATTCACCTCTAAATTATGCACCATTTATTGCTACATATAATGCTACAAACATTAGAAGAAAAATACTATTTTCAGTTAATGCAGTATATGTAAATAAAAAAGAGGCAGCCTCTGGTAGGCCTACTACACCCAAGCTGTTACGTTAAGCGAGTCTGGGAAATATGGAAACTTGAAATAAAACGGAAACGGAAATGAGACCTGTGCTGATATTTAATGGTCATTTTAAATCATGAAATCACTAAATGAACTGTATTTCTAACAATGATGTCTGTGTGGTGTTACACAAGTTTCAAATTTCAAATAAGTGGATGAAACAGACATCCCACGCAGCGCCAGGTGGAGCCTGGGGAGAAGGAATGGGATGGAGCATCGAATAATTATTTAAGTAGGAATATTTGTGTATATACGTGTGTAAGAACTGGAAAAGCAAAAACAAGCAAGAAATTGATAACAAATAAACCATGACTGCATAACAGCAAAATTAGGTGGCGATATGCACACAGGATGTAACACGCCAAAAAATGGAAGAAGAAGAAGAAACAGACATCCGCCCCTCTCGTGGGCGGACGGGGCTGCGATAGGCTGCTCCTCACGTCAATCATCTACATGCACAATGCTATTGGCAGGCCAGCTCCATCATCACCTGCGGAAGTTTGTACAGAGAGATTCTGAGCGCTGTCAGTTATTTTTTTAAAAATACATTTTTTCGGCACGAATTTGGTCGTTTCGCGTGTTGCCTCGAGAACGAGGACGAAAGACAAAGAGTAAATTCATTTTAAAGGATGAATTTTGCATCGAGAACAACAAAGCTCGCACGAAGTGCTAGCACGTAACAGCTAATAGAATTGTGTAGCATGTTGTTAATTTAACGTTACATTTTTTATCGTTCGTCAGCTTCATACACAGCCTAGGAAAGGATCACAAAACGATTTGAGCTGCAATTTAGCAGCTGGCTTGCTTTTATTATAAGGTTAGTGTCAGCAGTGTTATATATTGATAGTTGTGTTTTTTGTTTTGATTAGCATGCTAAGCTAGTTTGCAGCGCGAGCTGGCATTCATCATTCTGGATTTACATCAAATCAACATCGCCCTTCATACATCATAATTATAGTGTCCTTTCCTGTCATCGTCACACGGCAAGGACTGTCCCAAAACAGGTAACGCGAACCTTGTAGCCTTTATAACTTGTTGACACTAGCAGGACACTGGAGGCACGTGGATCACTTGAGCCTCCTCACCTCATCATGGTGATCATGGTGAATGTTTTGACATAATGAACATAGACGAAGGCCACTTTCACCCTAAATTAAAAAGAAAAACCTAATAAATTAAATTTGATAAATTATAAGTTCTATACTGAAAAAGGCATAGTTAAAAATTAAGATCTTTCTGCAGTGACACTGACAGTTGCATGGTAATATTACAATGTTTTGAAGTCAGAATGAAGTCAACACATCTGAATACTTCATAGAAATTAATAAATAATGTCATTGTTTTCTTTTTACATTACTGTATGTGCGTGTATATAAATATAAGACTGCAATTATCATGATTATAATATAGTTAGGGATGGGTATCGTTAAGGTTTTAACGGTATTACTACTCTTACCGATACTGCTTATCGATTCGGTACTTTAACGGTATTCTTATCGGTACTTTTTGTTTTATATGACAAATTAAGAGCTGAATTAACATGGCTTTACAGGGCTCTACAGTGCGACTGAAAACTATTGCGTGCGACTATGAAATAATATTTAGGAGCACCTGTGCGGCTGACCCGGTCAGCATATTTGTGTTTGCGCTGAGGGAGCTTCAAAGGTTCTAATATACGAGTTTCTGCAGCGTTGAGTAATGCATCACAGACATATCCTCTCATTATAACAAACACAGTGTAGACAGGGTGTAAATAAGAGATTCATTGTGCAGTGTGGAGAGCTTCGTCGATTATAATGGAGTTTTGTGAGTTTGCAAATTTGATATTGATTTAATACAACAGTTCATTAAACAAGAAGTTAATATTAAGTGACTTATATTGTCTGACAACAACACAATTGCCTTATTTTGCTCTATTTCATCAACGAAAATAGTTTTTTTTTAAGTCACAGCTCAGCCGCTGCGCATCGCCATTCAAACACAGCGGTGATTCGTTTATGAATGAACTGCGTTTTTAAACGAATCTAGTGAGTCAATGATTCAGTTACCCATTCATAAAGACAGTCACGTACTTCATTCCTGAATGATTCAGCTGTTCGAACGAATCAATTGAATGAATGATTCAGTGATAAAACCAGTGACTTGACCCCACCTGCTGGCAGTTTTAGTTTAATCTTTAAAGCATCTTTTCTGTTATTTAAATAATTTTTATATTCAAAA
>NW_015505401.1:2876108-2876478 GCF_001515645.1 Sinocyclocheilus grahami | reverse complement strand
CCGCCGGGTAACAGGTACAGGAAATTCAGTAATGGCCGCGACTTTTGCTTCCACCGGCTTAACCTGTCCGTGTCCTACTTGTTTTCCCAGATAGGTGACAGTGGCCTGGCCAAACACACACTTTGCTAGGTTGAGGGTTAAAGAAGCACGTTCCAAACGTTCAAACACAGTGCGCAATAAAGACAGATGTTCATTCCAATCATTAGAAAAAATTACTAAATCATCCAAATACGCATTGCAATTAGGTACACCAGCTAGAACAGTTTGAATTAATCGCTGGAACGTAGCAGGTGCGTTTCGCAACCCGAACGCCATAACATTATACTGTAGAAAACAGTCCGGAGTTACGAATGCAGAGATGTCAGACGCA
>NW_015505401.1:2872183-2875622 GCF_001515645.1 Sinocyclocheilus grahami | reverse complement strand
AACTTCAGAGGTTACCAGAATTGCTGCATTGTCAGTTACTTGTTGATCACATTCATCTTTTTCACGTTCATGATATGCTTTAAGCATATTAATGTGACAAACGCGAGTTTTACGCCTTCTTTCAGGAGTACATAAAACATAATCCGTATCACTAAGTTTCCGGACTATGCTGTATGGACCAGTAAATCGAGCGGTCAGTGACGAACCTGGATTAGGTAATAATACCAGTACTCTGTCACCAGACTGAAAAACTCGTGCAACTGCTTGCCTGTCATATCGAACCTTCATGTCAGACTGAGCATCTTTCAAAAAATTACGAGCAAGGTCACAGGCACTATGAAGTTTCTCTCTAAACCGACTGACATAGTCTAACACATTCGTTCTATTCTCTGTGTTACTTTCCATCATTTTATCCTTCAGAACCTTTAACGGACCCCGAACAGCATGTCCGAAAACCATCTCGGCCGGACTAAATCCAAGCGATTCTTGCACGCTCTCACGTACGGCAAACAATACTAAAGGGATTCCCTCATCCCAATCCTTATTCGTTTCCATACAATATTTTCGAAGCATGGTCTTTAAGGTTTGGTGAAACCTCTCGATCGCACCTTGGCTTTCCGGGTGATATGAACTAGAAACTCTGTGTTTTATGGACAACGACTTCAAAGTTTGAGTAAAAACTCGCGACAAAAAATTTGTACCTTGATCGGTTTGAATAACTTTAGGAAGTCCAAAGATGGAAAAGAACTTAATCAAAGTTTTCAAAATAACAGGAGCCGTTATGTTACGCAATGGGACAGCTTCAGGAAATCGTGTCGCTCTACACATTATGGTACATAAATATTGATTACCCGATTTTGTTTTCGGTAACGGTCCGACACAGTCGACCAGTACCTCTTCAAACGCTTCTCCCATAACCGGAATAGGAGAAAGTGGAGCGGGTGAGATGACCTGATTTGGCTTACCTGCCATTTGACAGGTATGACACGTACGACAGAATTTTGCAACATCTCGTTTCAACCCAGGCCAAAAAAAATGCTGGAGAATACGATGGTAAGTTTTCGTTACCCCCAAATGGCCGGAAAGTAAATGTTCATGAGCTAGATACAATACATAAGAACGAAACCTGCTTGGAACTACCACTTGATATATAACGTTCCAATCCAGATCCTCTTCGACCTTAGAACACCACCTTCTCATTAATAAACCATCGTCTACAAAGTATGCAGAGCCTCTTTTCTGAGCAGCCTCAGAGCTAATCACAGCTGAGAAGCATTTTCTTAAAGATGGATCATTATTTTGGGCAGCAATAATCTGCGAACGAGAGATAGGCAGGTCCAAAGAATGAGAACGTTCTAGCAAACCTTCTGAACTTTTTACATTAGAACGTCGTACATCATTCATCTTAATTTCAGGGATATTCCCATCATCTGCTAATGCATGCCCCACCAATGAGTCAGCCAAATCAACTTGCTCCATAGCCTCAGCTGACCGAGCGCGAGTAACTGCACAAGCAGAAAAAACCTCAGGATGGAAATTAGCAACATCATTAGAATTTAAGCAATCACTCGGAACATCGGTCACCTCTGGTGCTGGCACCACTTTGCCTCCAGCTAAATCATTTCCCAAAATAAAAGTTATCCCTTTCATAGGAAGTGATCTACGAATTCCAACTCTCACAAATCCAGACACCAGTGTAGAGTCTAAATGCACACGATGCAGAGGAACCGGCACTACTTGCATTTCAATACCACGGACCAAAATATTTGAGCCACAATACGATTCATCAGAGAAAGGCAAAATATCAGACACCATGATGGACTGCATAGCCCCAGTATCCCGGAGAATAGAAATTTCTCTCCGATCCTCTTCCTTACCAGACAAAGAAACAAACCCTGTCATAACAAAAGGCTTGTAACTTACATCAAGGACATCAGTACAACCCGACAGCTCAGACATTGGCATAGTCTTTAACAATGCAACACTTTTAGGGTTTTGAGTCTGTTGCTTACGCCTAAGCACAGGACAATCAGCAATCAAGTGTCCGTGTTTATGGCAATAAAAACAGTCCCTTACCTCCTTCAATTGCGACGTAACAGATTTGATCCGAGCACTCTGACTTTGAGATGGACCACTAGTCGTGCTCTTTTCAGTGTGCGTCACGGAGAATACCCCCTTATGAGTGAGTACAAACTCATCTGCTAGGACAGCAGCCTGCGACAACGCATTAACTTTCTGCTCATTTAAATAGACCACCACACGTTCGGGCAGACATCCTTTGAACTCCTCAAGCAGAATTAATTCTCTTAGGGAGTCAAAGTCTCCGGTTTTAGTTGCACTGCACCATTTATCAAATAACAGAGACTTCTCCCTAGCGAATTCCACAAATGTCTGGCAAGAGTTCTTTTTATGGCCTCTAAATTTTTGTCGGTATGCCTCTGGAACTAATTCGTAGGCACGTAATATTGCTAACTTCACGGTTTCATAGTTCAAACTGTCCTCTACAGAAAGAGTAGAAAAAACCTCTAGTGCTTTACCCACCAAACGACATTGCAACAAAAGAGCCCAAAGCTCTTTCGGCCAATGAAGGGATGTTGCGATGCGCTCGAAAGCACTGAAATAGGAGTCTATCTCGGTCTCACGAAAAAGTGGCACCAGCGTAATGTGTTTACTCACATCGAATGAGCCGGTTGCTACAGATGGAGCAGAGGGAACAGTGGGAGTAGAAGAAACAACAGGAGCAGGGATAATAGTGGCAGCGGTAGTAACTCGAGGGAGATCTGGTTGAGCAGCTGAACCTCCCACAATTCTCATTGCATCGAGCTCCAGCTGTCGCATTTTGATCTGTTTCTCCGCCTCAATCTCAAGTCTACGAATTTGCAATCGCAAATCCATTTCCGCCTGCCGAATCTGCACCTTCTCTTGCGCTTCCATCTGCAAACGAGCCAAACGGACTTTCAGTCTCGCTCCCTCTTTTGAGCCTGTAGACATAGGAGAGAATGGTTCAAATTGAGGCAACCTCGCCCTAACATCGGCGTCCACCTCTGCCGCAGGCATCAGTTCTTCCTCACTCTCATTCTCACTCCTAGCAATTGCTCCCATAGCACTGCCCACTGCTATATCCACCTTTTCTGACAAACCGAGCACATTCATTTCCACTAGTCGATTATACACAACAGATTTAATCTCTCCCTTACGAGACTGTTTACCTACTGCAATCTGAAAATGACTTGCTATTGCCAACAATTCATCCTTCTTACAACTATCTAATTGTTCTAACGAAGGATTTTCTAAAAACTTCTGCAAATCCAAACTAGCCATACCAACAATACTGTTCACCACACATATAACTCTCAACACACACCAGTGAAAAGTATGCCACAAATGCGACGAATTGGCCTACATTATTCCAGGATCATCAAACTCAGAACAATTTATT
>NW_015505401.1:2860242-2871536 GCF_001515645.1 Sinocyclocheilus grahami | reverse complement strand
AGAAGGTGCTCCTAAATTTTTGACCGTGCTCCTAAATTTTTTACAAGCGCTCCTAAAAAGAAAAGTATCCGTAGAGCCCTGCTTTATATTCTGAAATGTAAAATAAATATTTCATGAAATGAATATAAAACATCAATTTGTATATGCACCAGGTGTTCAGGCATTTTTAGTGTTTTATACATAAGATAAGATACAGTAAGAACATTGACAAAGAAACATAGTTAAACAAACGGACAAATACAATAAAACAAATATACAAATGAAATGAAATAAACAG
Source organism: Sinocyclocheilus grahami (assembly GCF_001515645.1). Lineage (NCBI taxonomy): Eukaryota > Metazoa > Chordata > Actinopteri > Cypriniformes > Cyprinidae > Sinocyclocheilus > Sinocyclocheilus grahami. Next base: position 2,871,259 of record NW_015505401.1, on the reverse strand, counting down.
TGCTGTCATTTTTCCATGAAGTTCTACTAACATTACTGTTCAGGTAAGTAATAGCCTACAAAAGAAATCTAAAAGTAATCAAATGTAAATGAACACTGCATAGTTTTCAGTGTATGTATTGCTAGATGAATGCTTATTAAAGCTATAACGTTATTCAGATTAAGAGCAGATTTGCATTTTGATGGCCCAAGCGCCAGTCTGTCACTTTAAGACAATATATTGACACACATCGGATTTTCTCCCAACTGTTCTCCTCCACTTAAGACATCAACTGTATTTAAGTAAATACTCTCCAAGCCGGCCATTTTGACATTTTTGTGTGTATTTGATCGATTGGACATGCACCCGAAGCTCAAAGTCTAATTTGTTTGTCCGTTTTGGAGCGTGCCGCGCACACATTTGAGGAACAGCGTCTCTTGTGCGGATTGTGCTTTCAAAATTTTATCAAACATGTCCTTGTTGCTAAACACTTTTGTTTTTTTGATAAAAAAGAAAACCAAAATTAGTTTTATATAAACTGTTTTTTGCAATGGATGTTTTGTAACTGTCTTTACTTATCTTTCCTTTTTTAAACTCAGAGGTTCATCATGCTGGGAGATTGTGGCATGAAAGAATGGGAGAGACTAGCGCTCAGGAAGAACTCTGTCACAATTCTGCAGGACTTAGTGGTGGATGATCTGCTGATCCAGTGTCTGCAACAAGATGGAATCCTTACAGAAAACATGGCTGAAACCATTATGGTACGTGTAAAGTATTAAAGGCTGATTTAAACTTCTGCGTCGGACCTACGCTGTAGCTTACGCATAGACGCACACCCATACGCCGTAGCCTGACGTGCACCTCTCCAAAAATCTAACAGCGCGTCAATTCTACGCAGACCGCAGGCGCTGTGATTGGTCTGCAAGAACCCCTCCCTCCATATGTACTTGAGTTTTGTGTGTGTTTATGTGCACTTTAATATATTTTAATGTTACACCTTCTTATATAAAATAAAACAACGCAAAGAACAAGTGTCTTATCATTTATTATACTACATAGCATTATACATCAGTAGTTGTCTGCAACAAACAATGTTGATCTGCCATGGTACAAGTCCTTGTGCAGATTGAAAGAATGCCATCATCTCCTGTTCCATTGTTGTCTCCTTTTTGTAGTTTTAAATAACGATTTAATGATTTGATATTAATTTGCCGCCGTCACGGCAATAATACTTCTCCGACGAGCCATTTCTTCTTTGGCTTTTGTCGTGGTACTGCGGGTTACACCAGCAACATGCCTGTGGACACTGCTGACTAGCGGTTTGCATGTGTACTGCACGTTGACGCGGACAACGACGCAGAAGTATAAATGAAAACTGACGCATAGCCTACGGCGTAGGCGTATCATGATAAAATTCCCCACGGTTAGTATTACCGTTTCATCTTTTAATTATCATTAAAACCGTATTAGATTACCGCGATTTGAACAACTCGCAATAAATAAATACTGTCCAGCATAAAGTACAGTTTTAAGTAACAGTGTCACGTGCGCACAGCACGCAGAGTAGTTTAGTTTTGAGTGAAAACGGGGCGGAAAAGCTGGGAGGTTTTAAAAGAGTGCTAAGGGAATTATACAAATGATAATCACAATACTGCTTTGTCCACGGAGTTTATGGGAAACAGCTTTTCCGTAAGCGCCACCTGCTGTCAGCGAGTGGATTTACTGAGACTTACATTTACATTCAGCCTGTGTGCAGTTTCTGTCTGGCCAAAAACGGACCGAATTTGCATGCCCTGCTGTAAATTTTGACCGGTTGATGAAAAACAAGCTTATGTTTAAACCATTCAGATAAGTTATCTAAAATTATTTATGGAGCAGATAAAATACATATAATCCTTTATTAATCAATTATAATTTTGACTTGTATATTTTCTTTATTTAAAGGCTGAAATGTGAGGTTTACCTTTTTATGAAACTTTTTCAAAGCTTAATTTAAACATTTACATTAGATATTTCAACATGCTATTAAACTGTTGTCAGTCAAGTTGTCATTTAAAATCCGAACATCATTGGTAATGTTATTGTTTTAGTGATTATGCAAACAAAAAGTCATTTTATTTGTTGTTTGTTGATTTTTAAATATAAAACTTAGTGAAGTGATTTATGTTTCGGTACTTTTTGAACATCTCCATCACAATTTAACAATATCGTGATAATACTGATAACCGTGATAATTTTGGTCACTATAATCGTGATAAGAAATTTTCATACCGTTACATCCATAATATTTTTTAAAGGAGACATATTATGCCCCTTTTTACAATATGTAATATAAGTCTCTGGTGTCCCCAGAATATGTCCGTGAAGTTTCAGCTCAAAATACTCTACAGATCATTTATTATATCATTTTGAAAATGCCTGTTTTGAGTGGAAGCAGAAACATGCTGTTTTTCGGGCCTGTCTCTTTCAATGCAAATGAGCTGCTGCTCCCCGCCCCCTTTTCCAGAATAGAGCTGCACCATTACAGCTCGGACCTGCAAAAAACATCTGTTTTGGTTCCAATTATCATGTTTATCGCGCTGAAATCATGCATTTTAAACCATATTAGTTTAAACATCTGATGTACGGTTTTCTGAGCGCACACAACCGAAGCACACGGACAGAAAGTGGCCACCAGACAGCATGTGAGTACTAAACTAAGTTCTCGTTCACACACAAGTTTACGTTAAAAACACACGAGTTACAAAAACAGTCAGTTATGTCTGTGAAAATAGTAGGCTGGGAAATAAATCGCATGTTTATTTTAGATCTGTGCGGCAGCAGCAATATACAGTAAATAAATCAATAAATCCACTGCTCTCTTGTCTCCTCTGAGGCTGGGACTCTAAATAGTGTTCTGTGCTCTTTGCACAGCCAAAGACAGAACAGTTAGCAAGTTTTGCTCAAACTTTTGCCATGGCGTTAAAACTGGTACAGGTTGTCACTTGCGAAATCAAAATGACGGAGCCGTGGGTGTAAACTTACAGATTAAGGGGCGGTAATATTATAATGAGATCCCTTTGCCACGTCACCAAGGGAGCGAAATGCTAGTTTTCTCAGATGCTTGCAGAAAAAGGCTTACCAAAACAAAGTTACTGGGTTAATCTTTTTCACGTTTCCTTGGTTGGTAGATGCACCGTAGATGGGACCTGATTATAGCACTTAAAACCTGTAAAAGTCAGATTTTCATGATATGTCACCTTTAATGTTACACCTTATTTAAAATAAAACAAAGCAAAGAACAAATGTCTTATCATTTATTATAAAACGTAGCATTACATCACTTTGTTGTCCGCGACAAACAGTTGTTCTGCCATGTAGGGCTGTGCAAAAAATTTAATGCGATTTTCATGCTCATCTCGTCAGTAAAGCCGGTTCTGTGATTAGTAGTAAATCTCCAGCATGTGCTTTCAGATGGTGCGGCATTTACTACACAGAGCCATATATCACTGACAAGCTATGCAAAATCGCGTTCATAATCGGCAATGAATCGTCTGTTATTGACTTTGGCATGCAAAAGACTGATAAATTCATAATGAACGGCATGGGTTCAGTCGACAGAAATACGGGACACACAGGCCTATAATAACTGCTGAAATGTTTGGGGCAAATCTCAGGTCAGTCTGAGCGCTCATGGTACTCGCCTGCAGGCGCCACAGACTCGGACGGTTGTCGTGGTAATAAACACCGTAAACAGCAACCGTTTGCGATGATGTATAAATATCAATTTTAAAAAATTGCCCCTTATGACTGGTTTTGTGGTCCAGGTTCATATATATATATATATATATATATATATATATATGGATCGATTGATTGTTTTAACAGTCCTAATGTATAAAGCTTTGATTATTTTTAACCATGGTGAAATTTGAATCCTTTCAGGCTAGACCGACATCCCAGGGAAAGAGTCATCATTTGTTGTTTCTTTTGCCTAAACGTGGCCCTCGAGCATTCAGCAGCTTCTGTGCTGCTCTTACGGCAACAGAGCAACAGCATCTCTGCAGACTGCTCATGGACTTTACTGAGAGAGATGTGAGTTGGTGCCTTCACTTCAGAATCACACCCACTTAGACTGACTTGACAGGTTTCTATAAGAACATAATGGTTGCAGTGATCATGCAGTGAGGGACCGGAAAAGTCTAGCAATGACAGCACATCTGATGAGAACCAGGGAAACAGATAGGAAAAACATTTCTATCTCCTTGATGTTTTGCACATAATGGAAGGAGAATAAAGCATATTTGTTTTCTTTATATTGACATTTTTATTAGATTTTACTATGTATAATCAACTATATGAAGTATTTTTTATTTTCCCACAGAGGTCAGTGGAATAAAAGAGAGGGAGAGAGAGTAGGACTAAAGGGGAAGTTACAATGCAGCAATGTCAGTATTATTCACCAGTTTATTACCACACCCAAACTGCACTGATTCTTTCAAACAAAAACCAAACAAATACAAACTCTCCTTTCCTTTGTAATAGAGGATAATGAACTGACTGTAACTGTCAGCGTGGTGTATATTCTGCATGTTGTGTATGTAGTTAGTGTAGAAAAGTGATTTTCTGTTTTGTTTTTTTTATCTTCACAGAAAAGCTTTTCAGAGCCATCGCTGTCCTTTCCAACTCAGGAATGTGTTATACCTGCGAAAAGAGCCCGGACTCATGGTGAGCACTTTACTGAACAAAGATAAACCAGGCTTTGTGCATACTATGCTAATTATGAGATTTATGTCATGCACACTCTATGCCAAATATCTGATACTGTTGTACACATCTTCTATCAAAGAAGATGGTCATATAAATTACTTTTTAAAATTGGTGATTAATGTAGGTCTTTTTTTTTTCTCTGTGTGGTTATTACGTAATACACATTTTACCTTGCAAAAGTACTCATACCCCTTGAAATTTTCCACCTTTTGTCACGTTAACCACAAACGTAAATGTATTTTATGTCATAGACCAACACAAAGTGGCACATAACTGTGAAGTGGAAGGAAAATGATAAATGGTTTTCAATTTTTTTTTACAAATATCTGAAAAGTGTGGCGTGCATTTGTATTCAGCCCCCCTGAGTCAATACTTTGTAGAACAACCTTTCGCTGCAATTACAGCTGCAAGTCTTTTGGGGTATGTCTCCACCAGCTTTGCACATCTAGAGAGTGAAATGTTTGCCCATTCTTCTTTGTAAATTAGCTCAAGCTCAGTAAGATTGGATGGAGAGCGTCTGTGAACAGCAATTTTCAAGTCTTGCCACAGATTCTCAATTGGATTCAGGTCTGGACTTTGACTGGGCCATTCTAACACATGAATATGCTTTGATCTAAACCATTCCATTGTAGCTCTGGCTGTATGTTTAGGGTCGTTGTCCTGCTGGAAGGTGAACCTCCGTCCCAGTTTCAAGTCTTTTGCAGACTCTAACAGGTTTTCTTCTAAGATTGCCCTGTATTTGGCTCCATCCATCTTCCCATCAACTCTGACCAGCTTCCCTGTCCCCGTTGAAGAAAAGCATCCCCACAACATGATGCTGCCACCACCATGTTTCACGGTGGGGATGGTGTGTTCAGTGTGATGTGCAGTGTTAGTTTTCTGCCACACATAGCGTTTTGCATTTAGGCCAAAGAGTTCAATTTTGGTCTCATCTGACCAGAGCACCTTCTTCCACATGTTTGCTGTGTCCCCCACATGGCTTGTTGGCAAACTGCAAACGGGACTTCTTATGGCTTTCTTTCAACAATGGCTTTCTTCTTGCCACTCTTCCATAAAGGCCAGATTTGTGGAGTGCACGACTAATAGTTGTCCTGTGGACAGATTCTCCCACCTGAGCTGTGGATCTCTGCAGCTCCTCCAGAGTTACCATGGGCCTCTTGACTGCTTCTCTGATTAATGATCTTCTTGCCCGGCCTGTCAGTTTAGGTGGACGGCCATGTCTTGGAAGGTTTGCAGTTGTGCCACATGCTTTCCATTTTCGGATGATGGATTGAACAGTGCTCCATGAGATTTTCAAAGCTTGGAATATTTTTTTATATCCTAACCCTGCTTTAAACTTCTCCACAACTTTATCCCTGAGCTGTCTGGTGTGTTCCTTGGACTTCATGATGCTGGTTGTTCATTAATGTTCTCTAACAAACCTCTGAGAGCTTCACCGAACAGCTGCATTTATACCGAAATTAAATTTAGGTGATTTCTGAAGGCAATTGGTTCCACTGGATTTTAGTTAGGGGTGTCAGAGTAAAGGAGGCTGAATACAAATGCACGCCACACTTTTCAGATATTTATTTGTAAAAAAAATTGAAAACCATTTATCATTTTCCTTTCACTTAACAGTTATGTGCCACTTTGTGTTGGTCTATGACATAAAATAAGACTTAAAATACATTTACGTTTGTGGTTGTAACGTGACAAAATGTGGAAAATTTCAAGGGGTATGAGTACTTTTGCACTGTATGCGATTTCCAGCAAAATCTGTCCTGAAACTCTAAAATCATTGTTATTGGTTTATCAAGGTGTATTTATCTCAGGTGCCAAGGCAATATTTACAGTATTTACATTTTTTATTTAATATTTAATTTTGTTTCAGCCTTATTTCAGTTAATAAACATATTTAGTTGTAGTTTTAGTTAGCAATGACAATGCTTGTTTACATTAACTGTCATAGAAGAAAGTACAGTACATAAAGGCAAATTGTTATGTTAGATGAGTCTAATATTTTTGAGCTAAATGGGGTTGTTTTTGTGTGTTTTAGAGTCCATGGAGATGTGTTTGGATGCCGACTCTCCTGTGACCACAGCTGTTCTTCCCTGCATGCCGGAATTTTACCAGTCCCATAGATCACAGGTACAAGGACACAAACCCTATTCCTTTGCGCACACACACACAACCCATTTTATTTGCATATATTTTACGCTATGTTAGCACAGTGTGTAACCTCTACGCAAATGTCTTTCCTTTCAGGCTTACCCAATGCGCTCCTGCCCACGAGGACTTGCCTTGGTACTGAGTAACGTGAGGTTTGACTCGGCTAACACTGATTTAGACATCCGGAGGGGAGGAGAGGTGGATGAGGAGACGCTGCGGAGACTTTTCATGGAACTGGATTTCACAGTTAGCCTGCACAAAGACCTAACTGCAGAGGTGAGTTAGACACGCTGACAGAGTCAGACTGCACTGCAAAGAATAGTCTTTTATTAAGGTTTTGATTTGTGTTTTTCAGGCAATGCGCAGGTGCCTAGAGCAGTTTGCCCAGCGGCAGGAGCATGCACAGTATGACTGCACTGTTGTGTGTTTACTGTCACATGGAGTTGAGGGATCTGTCTACGGCACTGATGGACAGCTGCTGGAGGTGCGCATGATTTTAATACCTAATTCTTAGTGAAGGACCAACATTTTGGCAACCGAAAAATTCAGAAAGGCCAAAATCATTGGCCAAAACAGTGGTTTAATTAGCGTTTTACTGATTTTGTGAAAAATGCATTATATTATATAGCTATTATATTTTTAATTAACCTGTTGTCTTCATTACTTAATGTATGTTCAAATAAATCAGTAATGAAAAGTTTTTGTTACAGCCACCATTTAAAAAATGTTTGTATTTCAATGACAAATCGGAGTAGAAACGTAATTCTGTTATTAAATAGTTAACATAAAAACTGTGTGCAACTTGTTGATTTTTAAATAAAATCGATTAATTAGGTAACACTTTATTTTAAGGTGTCTTTGTTACACAGGTTACATGTACTTACTATTATAATAACAATTAATTATGCATCATTACATGCAATTAACCCTAAGCCAAACCTTAATCCTAACACTAACCATATAGTAAGTACATGTAGTAAATTAATATTACTCAGTACTTAAATGTATAAGTACACTGTAACAATGACACCTTAAAATAAAGTGTAACCATTAATTATAAAAAAAAAAAAATTCAGCTAAAACTTAATTTTGATTTCTTTTTTTTTCTTGGTGCAGTAATGTTAATACAATTATACAAAAAAAACTTTTTACTAAGTTTTTAAAAAGTCTATTTAAAGTGCTTCCTGATTTTCCAGTTCTGACACTACTAATTCTTAGTTATACATATAGGTGTGATTTTATCAGTATGTGAGTTCCATTTGAAGTAAATGTATTGCCTTGCAGAAGATTCTTTTACATATCAGAGTTAAAAAAATTCAGCTAAAACTTAATTTTTTTTTTTATTTTTTTTTTTTTATTGGTGCAGTAATGTTAATACAATTATACAAAAAAAACTTTTTACTAAGTTTTTAAAAAGTCTATTTAAAGTGCTTCCTGATTTTCCAGTTCTGACACTACTAATTCTTAGTTATACATACAGGTGTGATTTTATCAGTATGTGAGTTCCATTTGAAGTAAATGTATTGCCTTGCAGAAGATTCTTTTACATATCAGAGTTTCAAACATCTCTCTCTCTCTCTGTCTCTTAGTTGGACTGGGTGTTTGAGGTTTTTGATAACGCCCGCTGCCCCCTGCTCCAGAATAAGCCAAAGATGTTCTTCATTCAGGCTTGTCGAGGAGGTGAGTTGCTGGTGATAACCAGTCATTGTTAATGTTTTTAAACATAGACTACCAGTCAAACATATGGACACACTTGACTGACTGTTAAAATGAATGTTTTTGTTAATTGAAATAAAGCTGAAATAAAGAGTATAAAAAGTATAAATAATAGATTGAAACTTAAAAATATCAATAAGAATGTTGCCTTGATAACTAACCAAAATAGATACAAAGTTGATGTGATGAAATGACTAAAATTAGAACTGAAATTAAATAATAATAATAATAATAACAATAAAAAGGCCAGAAGCACATAACAAAATTACTAAAACTTAAATTAAAATTAAAATGACAAAATAACAATATATACTATAATATAAATAATACTAAAATAACACTGGACTGACTTTGTCCTTTTCTCTTCATTTCTCCTTTTAAAAAAAATAATTTAATCACTTCAGTGTTTGAAATTAGTTTTGTATGCAATAGTGTTAATTTCATTAATGAAAACTGATGAAAAAATGTTCGTTGACGAGCTTTTTTCCCATGACTAAGACGAGACGAAGACGAGACGACAATAAGGTCAATAAACGATAACTATGACTATATCAGCATGCAATTTCATTGATGAAAAAAGACTAGACTAAAATGTATTCAAAAAATAAAAACTTTACCAAAAACCTCATTTTATTTTCATCAAAAAAAAGGAGACAAAATGTTATTGCGGACTGCTCTACACGCCTCTACTACGCGAGCTTTCATGTGTGCAGTTGCCAGATATTCAAGAGGTCAAATCCCCGAATCAGAGCTTCGCTGTTATAAGGATACATTTTCTGCCCAGTGTTTTGCTTATTTTAAGCAATCTGGCAACCATGCGCACGCGCTCGCTCTTCATTGCGGAAGTGCCGGCGCCGATGATCTAAAAAACACGACAAACAAGCTGGAGCTTAGCGATCTAAATGAAAGTCAGCCAGTCTGACTTCTCGACTATATTGTTTGCAATTGTGGTTGCTGAATAAATGCACTTACTGAACCGCTGTTGTTTTAATAGAGAACTAGGCTATTGCAATTTGGAATTACTAGGAATTTCACTGTTACAACATTTTTCGTTTGTTTTACCAGTTTTCATAATGTAGACAGAGAGAGTGCATAAATCTTTGGTATTAATTTATATAATAAAAAGCCTATAATAGCCTAAATCAGTACACTAGAAGTCCACATTCTATTGATTTGTGCTTACTGGTGAAATTGCAATAACTGAAATGCAAAATAAATTTCTCAAATGACAACAATCATTACAATTATAATTGAGCAAAAATAATTTTGATCAGTTTAACCATTATACAGCATGACAAAAATGTGACTAAAATGCTCATACATTTCGTCGACTTAAACTTGACTAAACAAAAACAGGAAAAGATTGACTAAATATGATAACTAAAATGTACATTTGAGTAAGACTAAATTACAAATGGCTGCCAAAATTAATACTGTTGTGCGGTTAATTAATAATAATCTTGTTAAAATGTCAAGTTTTCATTGACTAAAACTAGACTAAAATGTTGAGACTTTTAGGCCTGGTTTCACAAACAGGGCTTAGACTAAGCCAGGATTAGGCTATAGTTTAATTAGGACATTTAAGTAATTTTTATAAACATGCCTTAGAAAAAAATATTACTGGTGTGCATCTTGAGACAAAACAAAGGCACTGATATATTTTAAGATCTTAAATTAGGCTTAAGCCTTGTCTGTGAAACCGGGGGCATGTCGACTAAAACTTGACTAAAACTAAATAGGATAAGGTTGACTAAATATGATAAAAACTAACAAGGACATTTAACATGGGACTAAAATTTAAAATAGCTGACAAGTCAGCGCCAATAACTTCGTGGTTAGTGTGTCGACTTACAGCGCGACTGCGCTTATAGTGACCCGAGTTCGATTCCCGTCTTGAGGTCCTTTGCCGATCCTGCTCCCCTCTCTCCGCCCAATGCTTTCCTGTCGTGCATACAGGAAATAATTTATGCATAAATGCATAAAAGACACCCCCCCCCCCCCCCCACCAAAAAGCTATAGTTTAATTAGGACATTTAAGTAATTTTTATAAACATGCCTTAGAAAAAAATATTACTGGTGTGCATCTTGAGACAAAACAAAGGCACTGATATATTTTAAGATCTTAAATTAGGCTTAAGCCTTGTCTGTGAAACCGGGGGCATGTCGACTAAAACTTGACTAAAACTAAATAGGATAAGGTTGACTAAATATGATAAAAACTAACAAGGACATTTAACATGGGACTAAAATTTAAAATAGCTGACAAGTCAGCGCCAATAACTTCGTGGTTAGTGTGTCGACTTACAGCGCGACTGCGCTTATAGTGACCCGAGTTCGATTCCCGTCTTGAGGTCCTTTGCCGATCCTGCTCCCCTCTCTCCCGCCCAATGCTTTCCTGTCGTGCATACAGGAAATAATTTATGCA
>NW_015505401.1:2849185-2859754 GCF_001515645.1 Sinocyclocheilus grahami | reverse complement strand
GGAAAAAAAAAAACCCCACAAGGCCAAAAAAAAAAAAAAAAAAAAAAAACAGAAACCCCGTTAAAAAAAACCCCCCCCCCCCCCCCCCAAAAAAAAAAAAAAAACACTAAAAGACATAGTTTTGACTGGTAATTTTTTTTTTATAAAATAGTAAGTATGTGTTGAGTAATATATAGTAGTATTTCCAGACACGTTTATTGAATTCTTTGAAAGTGAAAAATGGTAAAGATGCACATTATGTGCCTCATGCCAAAAACAAATCTCTGAGGCGTATTGTATGGAAGTATGATGGTTTTAATTAATTGAGGAGTTAATTTTATTCAGCTGAAGCATTTAAATAGGTTTTTAATAAAGTCTGTTTAAAAAAAATAAAATAAAGGTTGTAAAATAACTTTATTGTACTTTAAATTGGCAATGAAATATAAATTAACCACGGAAGCTAGCATGGTGTTAAATCACTAACACACAAACAAGCAAACATTTCTTTCTGGTTCAGAGGAGATGGACAATGGTGTGGACCAGTTGGATGGTCAGGAACGGACTCAATCTCCAGGCTGTGAACAGAGGGATGCTGGCAGAGAGGGGGAAAGAGATGACAAAGAGAGGGAGGTGAAAGACAGGGAGAGACTGAGAGTCAAACTGCCCCAGAGATCCGACATGATCTGCGGCTTTGCCACCCTCAAAGGTTTCAGTGTGTATACATTGTTGTATCTTCATCTGATTTTCTTACCATTCATCATTTCATATGTGACCCTGGACCACAAAACCATTCTTAAGTCGCTGGGGTATATTTTTAGTAATAGCCAACAATATTTATGCCTTGCTCTTTTTTGTTTTTTTACCAAAAATTGCTAAGAGTGAATATGCCATTTGTGAGATATATGTGAAAAAAAATCCCATTTGTTTTCGTGATATATAGGGAGAGATTGGGGTTAAAAATAACCCCAAATCAAATATATATATTTTTTATTCCAATATTTTCTTTTTTATTCAACAGCTGTATAAAATTTGCTGAACAATTACCCTTTTTTTTTTAACCAAAGTCAACATTTGATCAGTCTTTTGTTTTATCAGATTTCTTTTTATTTGTTTGTTTTCAATTTACTTTGTACAGTTTTTTATTTCTTTTTCTCAGTAACTCATGTATTGTATGTTTTGTAATTGTGGAGCCTTTTTATAGCCAACCCGTAAACTTGTTGGTACATTCAGAGCAGCTGTCGCACATACACTGTTGTATGCATAGACATGCATAGTAACATTGTGCCAGTACTATACTAAACCCCTCCATACCATTTCACAGAGCCGATCTGCTCTTACTTTATCTTTGGTGCAGCGTTGCATGCATTGTATCAACATCAGTACAACTTTAAATGAATGTTTTCTGTAAGTATTGCGGCATGACATCTGTTAATTTTCTTTAGTAACCCTGTATTCACCATGGCAGCTTTATTGAAATTTAATAGGGCTTCCTGACTCAGAGTTAAAAGTTAAACTATTTCTCTATTTTGGTTGGCATATAAAAGTTATTTTTTAAAACGTATCAATACACTTGATCATTCTGTAGATATTCATGCAATTCTAAAACTTCCAGATTTCAGTTGCATTCCAAATGGTGTTTCCACTCGTTTTCAATGCGGAGTATTGTCAAAATGAAATGTATGTATCCTCATAATATGTTTCTTAATTATGCCTGTACATATGCATATTTCTTATACTCTTGCACATTACATTTCACTTTAAACATTCTGTGTGCCAACAAATTCACATTATGGAGACTGAAAGTATGCTGTCTTAAAGCCTACAGGTGGCGGTAGAGAGCTTTTGTACCTCATCAGCTCACCTTCTGTCATTTAGAGGTTCCAGGGTTTAGACACAGTCTTCCTGTTCTACACACACAACATTATTCCTCCTGGGAATGTGGTGTGTAAATTTGCGTGTGCTGTTTTCCATCTGTGTCTGTGTCTTCCTGATCCAGTAGGCATGACCTTTAGGTTAAAGGTCATACCTTTGACCTTTTGACACTGCCATGGCATCCATTTCACACTCAACCACAGGTTATCACTCAACGTGATTCTTTTATTTTTCTGTATTTTATTTTATTTGTACTGTTTTAGAAGCCAATGATGTAGATGTATACTGTTCATGCTGATATTGCTTTCAAGCAACTGTTGCTTTGTTGGGTTTTATTCTTTTATATTTTAACTAATAAGCTTCTTTGAACTGGGAGAATAATATGGGCATAGGTTCATTTTAAGCAAACATTAAAATCGTAAATATAAAGTGAGGGGCTGGTGCAGATAAATAATTTATAAAGGATTACTTTCATAATGGGCAAAAGTGCCATGATTATTTAGGAAAAAAATGACTGGTTATTTGATGAAATACTAGTTATTTTCATCAGTCATTTGAAGTTTTAAATGAAAAACAAAACTAAAGTAAGAAACATAAAATGTATATACTAAGAAAATTTATTAATTTCAGACCCAAAGTTTTGCTATACTGTGCAAGTATTTCTTTAATCCTGCACTCATTCCATTGAGAGAACGCCAGCACATTTACAGTATGTTCTCCAAAACCAGCCTAACTTTGTTTTAAACAACTCCCCCAACTGTATTTATAGATAATCAATGTATTTCTCAGGCTGTGTTAAACTGGTTTTGAATGTGTGTTCTGAATTGTAATGGAGAAAGCGTTGACATTTAGCCCCTCAGGTTCTAGTTGTGGTAACAAATGTTTAAAAGTTCCCCTATGAAGGTATTAAAACCCACAATGGACAGATACATATTATAAAATCCAGTTTAGTCCCTGCCAGACGAGTGCCTAGCAAACTTGATATTAAATGGTTTATTCACTGCCTTTTTTCATCTGTACTAACCAACTATGAAGGGTGCTTAAAGAAACTTTAGGGAAACTGTCATTTTTGTATTTTTGTAATGCAAAAGCTGCCATGTAATAAAGAAATACTGTTCCAAAGACCTTTGACTTGCGTTGTGGAGTGCATTGTCTGGTTGGTTATAATTGAGTGTCAGCCATGTTGGATGTTATTCTCTGTATCGAGTTGTTTAGTATTAGATGTCTCTCACTCCCTGTCCCGCTCTGTTTTTCAGAGTTGTCCTCGGCTTCCGTGGTGATGCATTTTTATCTGCGTGCTCGGGTTTCTCTGTCCTGCCGTGGCTGCAGGAACGGCCGTCATTGTACCGATCCCATAACACCTACCCATCTGACCTGTTAGCGTGACTCCAGCACTGAAGCCTTCGCCGCAAGGCCCAGATGGTATGTATATAAATGCGTGGAGGATTACTTTAATCACTTTATTTATTTTGAAGCTTTATTTAGTTGTCCACCGAGGTATATCCTGGCCAATCAATTGGAAGGCCCAGTTGTGATATAAAAAGCGACAACCTACACAATGTATAAGTTTAAGTATAAGTATAAGTTTTGCTGCACTTTTAGCTCATCAGATCAGTGGATGCTTCACTCGGATGTCTCTCTAGGTTAATGCCTGTAAACATTTCGGACTCTAGAAGCCATGAGTTGGCAGAGAGTTTACATATTCATCATCCCGTTAATCAGAGTAGTGGTTGAATCACAGCAGGAGTGTGTTGTATTTTAAGACTCTGCGGGGCATCTGAGTTTCCTCGCTGCTGCATTGAACGCTGTTGTATTGGGTCACGTTGCCCCCCCCCTATGCGTGGAGGATTACTTTAATCACTTTATTTATTTTGAAGCTTTATTTAGTTGTCCACCGAGGTATATCCTGGCCAATCAATTGGAAGGCCCAGTTGTGATATAAAAAGCGACAACCTACACAATGTATTTCAGAAGTCCTGAAGGGTTGCGTATAAGTTTTGCTGCACTTTTAGCTCATCAGATCAGTGGATGCTTCACTCGGATGTCTCTCTAGGTTAATGCCTGTAAACATTTCGGACTCTAGAAGCCATGAGTTGGCAGAGAGTTTACATATTCATCATCCCGTTAATCAGAGTAGTGGTTGAATCACAGCAGGAGTGTGTTGTATTTTAAGACTCTGCGGGGCATCTGAGTTTCCTCGCTGCTGCATTGAACGCTGTTGTATTGGGTCACGTTGCCCCCCCCCCCAGCTCCTTCCAAAACACATACTCACTCATCATGTTACACGGGTGCCCCTGAGGGGGTGGTGTCCTGTCAAAAAACAGGACTCCTCCTTGCTCGCCAGAAGGAACAAAAACAAGAAGAGGTGGAAGTAAAACAGAAATCCAGCTGGGAGGGGTTCAGGCCCGCAGATAGATGGGGAGGCATGTTGCCGCTAGTAACGGCTGATGTCGTTAATGTGAGATGAGGCGGCGATTAGCCGTGTGCCGCAGCTAAGAAAAGACAAGCAAATCTGGACCTGTATTATCTATTTAACACAAAACACAAGTACGCTCATTTGGGCTCAACTGTTTCAGTCACTCTCCGCCAGCTCTTTGAGTCTTTGTGTTTTTATTCACTACACTACACTTCGTAGTGATTTTTTAAAACCATTTTGCTTGCCCTCTTCATAAAATTGATCCTTATTTATTTAATATATCCTGACAGTGCTTGTTTTAGGATTTGAATCATCCGTTTCATGTTAACTACAGAATGTGTAGATTAAAGGGTTAGTTCACCCAAAAATGAAAATTCTGTCATTAATTACTCACCCTCATGTCTTTTCTAACCTGTAAGACTCTAACCCGTTCATCTT
The DNA here is from genome assembly GCF_001515645.1 of Sinocyclocheilus grahami. Classification (NCBI taxonomy): domain Eukaryota; kingdom Metazoa; phylum Chordata; class Actinopteri; order Cypriniformes; family Cyprinidae; genus Sinocyclocheilus; species Sinocyclocheilus grahami. The sequence continues at coordinate 2,855,049 of NW_015505401.1, read as the reverse complement.
CGGAACACAAATTAAGATATTTTTGATGGAATATGAGAGCTGTCTGACCCTGCATAGACAGCAACGCAACTGAAATGCTTCCAAGTCCAGAGACGTAGCAAGGAGATCGGTAAAATAATCCATGTGACATCAGTGGTTCATCCGCAATTATACGAAGCTACGAGAACACTTTTTGTGCGCAAAAGAAAAAAAAACGACTTTATTCAACAATTTGTCTCCTCCGCATCGTTGTTTTTTTCCCTTTCTTTTGCGCACAAAAAGTGTTCTCGTAGCTTCGTATAATTGAGAACCCTGACCTTTGTGTTACCAGCTTGCTAATATACCAAATTTGCCAATACCATGTATTTGACAGAAACTATGGATACCATAGTAATGTTTTGCAAGGGTTGTGAATATCTGCATGTTTGTGATGCGTTTGCTTTCTCTGCTCCTCCGTAAGTGTTGTTGGTGCAGTGTATTACAGGTAGGCCGACTCTTTGCCAGTTTGTGGATGGTGTGTTCCAGTGTATCTAATTGAAGAATCACACGTCTCAGCATTTTTCTTGCAAGTGTGTGTTGCGGGTACTGTAACATAAGAGTGAGACAGCGTGTGTATCTTGCGCTTTGAGAGGGGTGGTGTTTGTAACTGAATAAATGGGTAAGAGTCGGTGAGTGTATGTTTCATTTGCTGTAACACAGGAGTGAGACTGTGTGTGTTTATTTTTGGCTCAGTGCGAGCGTGTCGATGGCTGCCGATGCGTCGCAAAGGAAAGCTCTGAGATACCAGCAAACCCTGGTCAGTCACTGTCTTTCTGTGCCTCTTTTTCTCTCCCGTTGTTTTGTTGTCTTACTCCGAGACGTTTCGCTGTCTTGCTTTTGGTGGGTAGCTTGCTGAGATTTGTCGTGGTCGGTCTGGTCTGTTGTAACCTAGAAATGCTTGTCTGCCCAAAATATGACTCTTTAAAAATTGGTCTCAAAGTCTTTCACTTCACTAGCCTCGGCTTTAATTGATTTTCCATTCTATTCTTAGTGGTGGCGACACACATGGAGCTCACTGGGCTGTTCTAGCACAACTCATGAATCGGTATGAGAATTGTCGTAACCCATGTCAACACCCTACTGATTAAAGACAATCTGTCTCGTAAACTTGCATTAGAGTCCATACAATGGATTTGTGCTTCCTTATCAGATGCTTATTGGGAGAGAACAATGTTTGCGTGTTCTGCTTTCCACCTCCTTGCTTTTTTAATGCTTGTCAGTCATTTTACGGTTACTTCAGGTTGCTTCCCCTTGCAGCATTTTCTTTTTGTGAACTCCGTTTACTGGCGTCATTTGGAGTGAAAAAAAGTCTCAGGTTTCTGAAAGTTCTGTAAAACTCCTCGAATGCCCTTAAGGATTATTTGCAATGTCGTAGACTTGCTGAACTAAGCAGATGTGTGGACCAAACCTCGTGATTTGTGCGTATTCGTGCTAACCTACGCACTCCATCTCTGCTGCTATACGCTAGCAGAAACCTGAGCATGCAGGTTAAATATACGCCTGGCCCTGCTGCTCTCGATGGCCGCTATACGGCAGAGAGGAACATATGGTCAGCTGGTCAGGTTCATTGAGCTATTTGTTAGAGTTTGGTTCTATTGGACAGCTTATTAGGAAGGCCCAAAGATTGTATTAAAGTAAAAGGAAATAGAGTGAACACAAAAGGTCAAGTGTCAAAAGAAAGCGCGAGAGAATAGTCGTAAATTTGGTATGTGAGAAAGTAAGACGAGGGGGCGAAAGAGCGTCAATTCATTAGCTGTCAGTTTTGCACTGTCACAAGTCATTAAGTTCCCACACACAGGCTCCCCTCAACCTTCCATTTCTCCACCTGTCTTCCTCTCTTCTCTCACTCGCGAGTTCCCACATCGATTTTCCTCTCCTGCCGCACAATATGGGAAGAATGCCAGGGCTGGGAGCTTTTTTTAACCTCTGTAAATTTTACGCATAAACGCATTACTGCCTCTGCCGTCCCCTTTCTGTCTGTCTCGCACACGCAGGAGATTCCTGTAGGGAAAATGATCCAGTCAGAGAAAAACTTGATCAGTAGCCTTATTCATAGGCTTTATGTGAATGTTTTCCTCTTTATAATCAGATTTAATACACTGTTGCTATTCTGTTGCTGCTGAAAGAGTGTTTTTCACTCAATATATTATTACAAATGTGTGTGTGTTTAGAATTTGCCAGCTTGAAGGGATAGTTCACACAAAAATGGTATATATCAGGTAAAGTACATGCCAAATTTTCAGTTGGTACAACATTACTATAATATTGAAGGTTAAAATGAAGTTTTTACAATAATAAATTTACATATATTTTTTACTTCAGTTCGTTTAAAAATATATATATATAAACATTTAAATGGTGGCTGTCATAAAAACTTGATGGATTTATTCAAACAAATTAAACATTGAAGAACAGTAACAATGATAATGAATATGTTATATGGTGCATATGTTAAGCAAAATGCCCCTCTCTACAGATTATTTTTCTATCTGACTAATGAATTTATGGTCACCGAATATGTTTTTTTCTGAGGTAAATGTGACGTTACGTGACATTGTTTAGACGCCATTATATTGACGTCTTTGCACGGCTGAAACACAGATTGAGCGATTACATGAGACAGGATACAGATTGTAAAGTTGTACTCTTTCTTTTAACTTGCCTTCGGATGTTTAGTCATGTTTATTTTGTTCTGAAACTGGTATTAATGTGGAGGAGACGATCAGTTCACGTGCGCCTCGCTCTGACGCAGGTCTGTTGAACTGAGGCGCTACAACGATCTGTCACTCCACATTAAACAGCATTTATTGTTTAAATGCTGCAATACAATGGACAGAATTTGAAATCTGAGACTTTGTTTCATATGAAAAGTACCAAAGCACAGTGGTTATTGTGATATATTGGATGGGAAGTACCCTTCAATGTTCTGTCCATTAACTGAAAGCAGGCTAGACTAATCGATTCTTGGGATTTAGGAATCGATATCGTTCCGTAAAAATGACAATCGGTTTATATTTCGAGATATCTATATTTTTTACCCAGCCCTAATTTGTAAACAGCAACGCAACTACCGTTTGTTGCTTTTTCAAATGCGTGTTAAAAGCGTGGAGGCATTTTCTCTTCTCAGCGCTTAAACTCGCGGGCACACACACACAAAGCCAATTCGGAAAGAAATAAAACACACAGAAGTTACTTGAACACATAACAGAAAAAAATTTCTAATCGTAACCGAGTACTGAACCATAGATGTTGTACCAACAGTTCAACGTTATATTGAGAATTGTGACATCCCTAATGTGTACTTACAGTATACTTATCTAAGAAAGTACTGGGTAATACAAAGTAACTACATGGTTAAGATTAGGTTTAGAGGTAAGTTCAAGGTTATTAACTACAGTAGTTATTACCCAATTATTATAATTACTCCAGTCTTCCCTTTGGTTTGCCTCCAGCTAGCGCTGTGACGTAATTGTGACGTCGGCCCTAAAAGGGTCTATAATGTATTACAATAATATGGTGCAGATATCTGCCACTATTTGCACTAGTAGAAATACTAATCTACACAAGTAGAAGAAATAGCATGCGACTACTATTTACATTTATTGCTAAGAAAATACTGTTATTTTTGTTATTTATACATGTAAATAGAACCTAATTTAAATATTTTGGGGGATCTGTCCCTTTTATGAGGGAATGATGGGATAGTTCACCCAAAATGAAAATTTTGTCATAATTTACTCACCTGTATGGCTTTCTTCTGTGGAGCACAAAAGACATTGGACAACATTGATTTTCATTGTGTAGACAAAAATCACTTATGTTCTACAGAAGAAAGGTAGTCATAGGGGTTTGGAACAAATGAGGGTGAGTTAATCATGATATCATTTTCATTTTTGAGCAAACCATCCCTAAAAATGCTGAGTGTCAGGTTTAGACTTGAATGATGGAAATGATAATTTGCTTGGTGTGAAACAAAAGAAGGCAATGGAAAGTTTCTACCATGATGGAAAAACGAATGATGGTGTCTGGTCTTAGATGACCGATGTATTTGTTTACAGCTGTGTTTGCTCATACTAATGTTAAACAGCACTGCGTGTTGTTTTTAATGGGCACACTTAAGTGATTTCACTTCCAGGTCAGGCAGCTGCTGATGACCTCTTCTTTAGCACAGAGGCCTCTGGGAGTCTGACTGCTGATTGACAGCAATGAACAGACTGAGAGTCAAGTGGAGGGAGTGTGCAGGAGATCAATGGGTTGTTGCATTTGAGCTTTGACTTAATTATTGGGCAGAAATGCAAATAATAATGTTTTGAGAAAGAATTTGCATATTCCTAGGGTCTTGTGAACTACAGACTACAGACTGCTGAAATATCTAAATTCTTTCCAAATTTCCAGAGTTTCCAAATCCAAACTCTCTTTGGTTAAGGTTGTGTTTTGTTTTTCTTGGTTGAGACTTTTTAATAACTTTATATAATTATTGATAAATAGAAAATGCTTAACTGATCAGTGGTATATGTACTTTCAAATATGGGCATGCTGTGTGAAAATATGTAAAAACTTAATTTTTCTTTACTTAAATGTACATAATCTCATTAGTCTGATTTTTTTTTTTATCATGGACAAAGTCAAGTCCACTTTAAAGAGACCTTTTTTTATGTGGTGTTTTGAGGGTGTGTAAACTGTTCATAGGCTGGTGTTAAAAAAAATTGCACAGCACTGTCAGTTCATGCTGGGTCTAACAGAAAACACTACATAAATGTGCCTAAATGTGTTAACTTCATAACCAGAATATGTGTCCAAAAGTAATAATAATACAGTTTATTTCAAAGACTCAGGGAACAAATCTGAATCTGCAATTCTTTTTTATTTTTTTTAAGCTTTTTCCAAAGCATTAACAATACTTTTTATTAACACAAAGCATTAACACAACTCCATACAACTGCAAAATGTTATTTTTCCCCAAATTAACTCTTTCCACCTAAATAAATAGTTAAATTATGTATAGTAATATCAGTAATAATAAAAGTAAAAAATAAAGAAATGAAACGTAACACATGTATACATTTAAAATGAACATAATTAAATATGCAGAAATGTTTTCTCATTTAATATCCTTCAGATTCAATGCAATTAACCCTGACTGGTAACCTGGCAACCTGAACATTTAACCTGAAAATTCAGTAGTTATTTCTTCCTCAGAAGCACTTATAATCTAAACCTGGATTTGTTTTCACATGGATTGACAAAAATGTATCTAACTCCTGGAAGTTGTATAAATCCGAAATTGTCCAATAAAGTTAGAGCTTTCCAATTTGCGAAAGTGCCGTACACTCTCAGAAAAAAAGGTACAAAAAGCTATCACTGGCGCGGTACGTTTTTAAAAGGTACACTTTTAGGAACTTATAGGTACACTTTAGGTACTTGTATGTGCATTTAAAGGGGTCATAGGATGCGATTTCAATTTTTCCTCTCTTTGGAGTGTTACAAGCTCTTGGTGCATAAAGAAGATCTGTAAAGTTGCAAAGACTAAAGTCTCAAATCCAAAGAGATATTCTTTATAAAAGTTAAGGGTCAGCCATGCCTACCTAAAATGGCTCGTTCTAACACGCCCCCACGTTTCCTGATCCTGGTAGAGTAGACTACAGTGCTGGCTGTTCTGACTCGGAAACTGTAAGTAAGTTTTTTTTATATTTAGAGAGTTTTTATATTTAAAGAGAGTTTTTTGAGGAGTGTAGAGTAGGGCTTGTTGTTTGTCATTTCTCCGATCACAAATGCAGACATGGTTTTATGTTTACGCGGCGCGATGCAACGCAACGCGTAAAAAGACAGTATAAGTCATTATAATC
>NW_015505401.1:2837859-2849079 GCF_001515645.1 Sinocyclocheilus grahami | reverse complement strand
ACTAGAAATCAGTGGTTAAGTTGTATTTACAACACTGTTCCAGAACACTTCAACCCAAATATTCAGATGTGTGCAGCGCATTTTATGGAAGACTGTTTCCTGATCCTGGAAGAGTAGACTACAATGCCGGCTGTTCTGACTTGGAAACTGTAAGTAAGTTTTTTTTTATATATTTAAAGAGTTTTTATATTTTTTATATTTAAAGAGAGTTTTGAGGAGTGTAGAGTAGGGCTTGTTGTTTGTCATTTCTCCGATCACAAATGCAGACATGGTTTTATGTTTACGCGGCGCGATGCAACGCAATGCATAAAAAAGACAGTATAAGTCATTATAATCCATAATTATGTCCCCACTGGATGCAACAAATGCCTCGTTTATAATGGGTTTTAATGTTTTTGAATCATCGCTCTGGCCTGACGGCATCATCACAATATGGGAGGGGCGTAACATTTCCGTCACACGCTTGAGGTATTCGGTCAATCACAACACACTGGATAGCTGGCCAATCACAGCACACCTTGCTTTTCAGAACGATGAGCTTTGTAAAAATCGACGCGTTTCAGAAAGGCGGGGCATAGAGGAGAAACAATAATGTACAGTATGTGGAAAATAATGTGTTTTTTAACCTTAAACCGCATAAACACATTTCATTACACCAAATACACAAAATAATGTTATTTTTAGCAACATCATATGACCCCTTTAAAGTACCAATATGGACCCATTAGGCTCAAATGTGTACCACCCCACTGACTGCTTTTGTACCTTTTTTCCTGAGAGTGTGTAGCCCATAGACAAGCATTCGGCACGCATTTAACAATTTGTTAATGGCCTACTTTAATGTTTATTAAAATATTCTTTCATAGTCATCTGTTTTTATTTTGAGACTTTTGCCACTTTTAATGAATGGACAGTGTAGAGGTGAACGTGGTGATGTCACAAAGCTGACATCAATCAGCACCATTAATGCAGGTTTAACTGAATTCAATTTAAGCACGACAGACGACAATAAATGAAATGACGCAGAAAACGTGTTCACATCCAGATACCTGGAGTGGACTTCAGCTGACCGCCAGACAGTATTAGGAAGCCACAGTTCTGTGAATTAACAGCTGCTGACAGCCCACTGTCAACCGCAGTCTGTAAATGAAGTGCACTGCATTATGGGTAATGTGGTTTACTTCGATGTTAACCTACAGGACACCCCCTATAAGGCAGATACAGTTACTATTATCTGAATATTTTGTGAAGGTTAAAAGGAGTAGAGGAGGAACATAAGTACATAGCAGACGAAAAGGAAGAGAGACAAAGACTGACAGAGGAAAAAGAGCACGATGATAAGGGAACCCATCAACACTTTTGAGACCGTTCTGAATTTTGACCAGATTCTGGTGAGATTAAGCATAATAATATTAGTATTTTTTCTAGACGTAAACATTTCGGTAACTTGCTATACTGTACAGGATTTCATTAACTGGGACTAGTGGATGTTGATAATGCTCTATTTTTATGGCAATCTTGGGATGAAGGTCAGTCTATATTCTAGCATTTTCTAGAAATGTATTTATTTGATTATTATTAGATACGTTTTTTTTTTCTTAGTGTTTTCGTTTATAAATTTACTGCTTAAAAAAAGCAACACTTATGAAGATATGCGAGTTTAGTTGCTCATTGTCAACTACTAATACAATTTTTTTAATTTCAACATTACATAATTTATTACATATGATTTCATATTAATTATTCATATGCATTATTTGATAATGTTAATATTGTTAAATATAATTACATTTGATATGAAGTCTTTCTTGATCTCCTGATCAGTCTGTCAGTAAATGGGTCAGATTGTATTATACACACACACTTATACACACTGACCATTATATTTCTTTTTAATTAACTCTCAAAGTCACTATGTCCTTCAGTGCTTATGTCTGTTAGCAACTGTCACTCTCTCTGCTCTGTCTTCCTCTCTCTCGCTCTCTCTTGTCTTTGAGCCTTTTTTTCTTTCTCAGAATAACATGTTGGATAGTATATTTTTGGTCTTATTCTTGAACTTATAATTTGTTGATTGTTTTCAGTTGTATAGAGAAGGCATCGTCTGATATTTCAGAACTGAGCTGTGAGTTTTAGGCCATGATTGTAAAGTTAAGCCTGCACTGTGGAAATCAGTTAGAGGAACGGGGAAAACAGGTGTTCGAGAGAGAAAGAGAGAGAATATGTTGTCATAAAGTAAATGTTTTTCTGTTACAGAACAGTCTCTCTCACGCTGTCAGCCTGAATCAGTGTACTGACTTCAGAAAATTGAAGAGGCAATGATAGAAACAACCTTGGGTCTTCTCTCTATCTGACACACACTCTGCTATCTTATCATGATAATGTGATGGATGAGAAAAGAATTAAAAAACCAAAAGTCTTCTTATTCTCAGTTTTTTTTACTCTCAGGGTTTTTGTTAAACTGGTCATTCGAGGATATTCGATAGTTAGTTTGTTAGTGTGTGTGCGCGCGCGCCAACATTCAAATGCAGTGTATAAATGCTGTTGTATATCTGGATGTCTCATATGAGATGCTCTGGAAGAATGTCAAATCTATACAGTATGTTCAAGACTGCAGCTACACATGAGGTGGGTTTGTCTCCATTATGAATGCATGCCATAGAATTCAGCATTCTTTTTCACTTTCATTCAAATGAATAAATTCTAAATGTAATCATTGAGAAGTCATTAACAGTAATGGACATTAATAATCAATATTTTATGTTATTTGTATGCTAACAGTTAACATAATTACAGACAATAATACATATATATATATATATATATATATATATATATATATATATATACACAATCAACAACCTGATCAACTCTATGCGAGGAGATGTGTTGCACTGCGTGAGGCAAATGGTGGTCACACCAGATACTGACTGGTTTTCAGACCCCCCCGGACCCCCCAATACAGTAAAACTGCACATTTTAGAGTGGCCTTTTATTGTGGCCAGCCTAAGGCACACCTGTGCAATAATCATGCTGTCTAATCAGCATTTTGATATGCCACACCTGTGAGGTGGATGGATTATCTTGGCAAAGGAGAAGTGCTCACTAACACAGGTTTAGACAGATTTGTGAACAATATTTGAGAGAAATAGGCCTTTTGTGTACATAGAAAAAGTCTTAGATCTTTGAGTTCAGCTCATGAAAAATGGGGGCAAAAACAGTGTTGCGTTTATAATTTTGTTTAGTGTATGTTAGACCTACCTAAAAAAAAAAAGAAAAGCACTGTTTATTTTATTTGTATCTTTTTTTCACTCTTTATTTATTTGTGCTGTTGCTTGTAGTTAGATTATTTGTTCTTATTTTCTTTATTTTTATTTAACAATATAGTTTTTTCCCTAAACATAGCACATACCAAACCGTTCTAAAACCGTGACTCTAAAACCGTGACTCTAAAACCGTGATACAAACCGAACCATGAGTAAGTTGAACCATATATATATTAATCATTTCTTGTTTTTGAGTGGGCATGAGGGGGCTGAATCCGATCTCTCCAGTCTCGCACCGTGTGGGGTCTGTGCTGCTCAGGAATGTATGTATGTAGGCGTGTGTATTGGGTGTAATGGAAGGAAGGTGAAGAATGTCTTGTGTGGATCACTTCCTCCTTTACTGGCCAATATCCAGAGCGTGATGGACAGCCCATTATTTTTGCATTTGTGTACTCATGTAGCTCACCAAGAAATCAAAATTGATGGTTCTTATTTTTTATGGCCTCAGTTTAGTTTGCAGCGCCCACTTCTAATCGATCCCCATGATCTAAGCAAATCCCGATGGACTAAATCAAGTACCACCCTATGTTGTTTTGCCATCCAATAAGCCACTCAGATATAAATCACAATAGAGAAGATAAGATGGTTGCAATTTTCAATTGATGGTGACTTTAATCTGTTCTTTCTTTCTTTTGGGGTGTATGGCTTTAAGTTGGTGCAGTATAGTTGGGAACTTTGAGTACTAAATTTTCGGCTGAATCTTGTGCATGTGCGTGTATGGTACGTATGATTGAGAGTATCTCGGGGGAGCGCTTTTTCCATTCTGCCCTGTTAGACAGCATGACTATTTCTGTCTGACATATATAAATGACTGTTACTCACCACCACACACACTTACATTGATTCCCTTCACGTTCCTACTTCAACAAGTACTCACATGCACACAATCACACTGAACCAATGTGCACTCTGAGAGTTGTGAAATCAAAGGATTTTCCACCGTTCGGTACGTATGATTGAGAGTATCTCGGGGGAGCGCTTTTTCCATTCTGCCCTGTTAGACAGCATGACTATTTCTGTCTGACATATATAAATGACTGTTACTCACCACCACACACACTTGCATTGATTCCCTTCACGTTCCTACTTCAACAAGTACTCACATGCACACAATCACACTGAACCAATGTGCACTCTGAGAGTTGTGAAATCAAAGGATTTTCCACCGTTAAATTGCAGTTATCCACATCATCAAGAGTGACTTTTCCCCCATATTTGCTTTGTTCACTGCAGACTTTCCTTCCATAGATTTTCTTCACTTTGATTTTCTTCAATTTTCTTCGCATTGATCACTCTTCACTCTTCACTGATCAATGCGGGTGTCATGTGGTCGTTTCTGTTCCTGGTAGAAACCCGTATTCTGTCTTTCAGCTGTATGGGGAATATCGGGAGCAGCTGGGTAATATTGCCAGACGGGAGGCCACACGTCTGTTGACTGAAAGGCAATGGAAGAGGCATGCCGGCAATGCCAAGGCAACCAGGAGAGGCCACGGCCGAGCACATCATGCCAGCCTGGATGTGGGGCCCATGACACCAGGTTTAAGCCCCTCCTCCTCTATAAAGAAGCCACGCCCCTATTCCAAATGCCAGGGTGAGTGGCTAATGAGAACCCTTTCTGTTTACCTAGAAATCAAGTGCACTGAACTAAAGTGAATAGCCGTTAGAATGTGTTTGCGTTGCAGACTGCCTGGCCCGGATCCAGAGGTATATTGTGACAAAGTTGGGCGAGGACTGGATCTTCCTGATTCTTTTAGGTCTCACTATGGCTCTGGTTAGCTGGAGCATGGACTATGCCAGTGCCAAGAGCCTACAAGGTAAATGTTCCTGTTAGGGGTGGGACAATAAATCGATGTGCCGATTTATCGCGATATTTCCGGCCGCGAGACTTGGTGCCAGAGTATCGATACTTAGCGTGGACTGTAGGCATCGATCATGTTATCATTGGAGAGCGCATATTGAGTCCATGAGTTCCCTAACCTCTCAGCTCGGATCGCAGGTGGATTTCCCTCACAATATGAGTGAGAGAGAGCGTCTAGTTTTATGTCAAAAAAACTGGATGCTCTCTCTCACTTTAGATATTACAAGTGCGCGTTATGCAGTGGGCAGTGGGCACCGACCGGCAGAAACATAAATCTATGACATGGATGACGAAACAAAACCTTGTCAGAGCCGTAATGCGGCGCAGTTATATGTTATATATACATGCAGTTATATGTTATATATACATAACATATATATATGTATGTATATGAAGAGTTTGGTTCCAAACGCAATAAATCCATTTTGATTCATTTGCGTAAAATTGTGTTTTCTTTACCAAGAAAGCTTTCACATAGCATCTTTAGGTTATAATAATATTAAAAAAAATTATCCAGATTTTGATTTTCAAAGATTTATTATAAAATTTTATTATCACAATCACACTGAACCAATGTGCACTCTGAGAGTTGTGAAATCAAAGGATTTTCCACCGTTAAATTGCAGTTATCCACATCATCAAGAGTGACTTTTCCCCCATATTTGCTTTGTTCACTGCAGACTTTCCTTCCATAGATTTTCTTCACTTTGATTTTCTTCAATTTTCTTCGCATTGATCACTCTTCACTCTTCACTGATCAATGCGGGTGTCATGTGGTCGTTTCTGTTCCTGGTAGAAACCCGTATTCTGTCTTTCAGCTGTATGGGGAATATCGGGAGCAGCTGGGTAATATTGCCAGACGGGAGGCCACACGTCTGTTGACTGAAAGGCAATGGAAGAGGCATGCCGGCAATGCCAAGGCAACCAGGAGAGGCCACGGCCGAGCACATCATGCCAGCCTGGATGTGGGGCCCATGACACCAGGTTTAAGCCCCTCCTCCTCTATAAAGAAGCCACGCCCCTATTCCAAATGCCAGGGTGAGTGGCTAATGAGAACCCTTTCTGTTTACCTAGAAATCAAGTGCACTGAACTAAAGTGAATAGCCGTTAGAATGTGTTTGCGTTGCAGACTGCCTGGCCCGGATCCAGAGGTATATTGTGACAAAGTTGGGCGAGGACTGGATCTTCCTGATTCTTTTAGGTCTCACTATGGCTCTGGTTAGCTGGAGCATGGACTATGCCAGTGCCAAGAGCCTACAAGGTAAATGTTCCTGTTAGGGGTGGGACAATAAATCGATGTGCCGATTTATCGCGATATTTCCGGCCGCGAGACTTGGTGCCAGAGTATCGATACTTAGCGTGGACTGTAGGCATCGATCATGTTATCATTGGAGAGCGCATATTGAGTCCATGAGTTCCCTAACCTCTCAGCTCGGATCGCAGGTGGATTTCCCTCACAATATGAGTGAGAGAGAGCGTCTAGTTTTATGTCAAAAAAACTGGATGCTCTCTCTCACTTTAGATATTACAAGTGCGCGTTATGCAGTGGGCAGTGGGCACCGACCGGCAGAAACATAAATCTATGACATGGATGACGAAACAAAACCTTGTCAGAGCCGTAATGCGGCGCAGTTATATGTTATATATACATGCAGTTATATGTTATATATACATAACATATATATATGTATGTATATGAAGAGTTTGGTTCCAAACGCAATAAATCCATTTTGATTCATTTGCGTAAAATTGTGTTTTCTTTACCAAGAAAGCTTTCACATAGCATCTTTAGGTTATAATAATATAAAAAAAATTTATCCAGATTTTGATTTTCAAAGATTTATTATAAAATTTTATTATTTTTTCCCCAAAATGCAATAAATCCATAATTAGTTTTTTTTTTCAAAATGCAATAAATCCATTGAATCAATATGAAAGTTATTTTTCATATTGAAAATGTTGAAAATACACAACATGGTAAATTGATCCACATATGACAGCCTCTGAAATTGGTCAATACTAATCTTGTATACAGGCACTGGACTAAAAATAATCAGTCATCGCTCCCAAAATGAATTCAACGGGTCATCTTGTTTGCTATACATTAATTACAACAAAATAAAATTTCATGATGAACAAGAACATGAACAACAATATCATATTAGACCACAGAAATTCCAAAATGACATTCCCTTACATTCAACTTTCAAAAGTGCATTCATCTTTGCCATGTTACATTCATTTAGTTGACTAGTGCTATATGCTGTATTAACAAAAACATAAATGGCATTAATAAAAACACTAACAAGCTATGCAATATCGCATTCATAATTGAATGTGATTCACCTAATGAACGCGATATTGCGTAGCTTGTCGGTGATCTACTATCGGTACTAATAAATCACAGAATCGGCTTTACTGACGAGATGCGCATGACAATCACATGCGAGAGTGCGTGGAATGGTGCGCTGTGATTGGTTGAGTGGATATATTGCATTCTGCAGAGAAGGTAGACTGGCGTTTGTCGCGGTTTGGAAAGAAAGGGAGAAAACATGACAGAATAACTCAGCGGATATCGCATTTTGCGTAAAATTAAAAATGGACTTTTCAATACCGACCAGATACAATACTGATTTTGGCGGAAACTCAACTTTTTAAAAAATGGCGTTTATCGCGTTTTGGAACCAAACTCTTCATATATAACCTATATAAAGTTGATAAGCAGCTAAATGTGTTGGTTTACACACAAAGATATGTGTAAGCTTTTAATAAGTCCAAGAATAAAATGATTAATTTAATTAACATGTTCAATTTGATTTACAGAACTGTTTTCTATCAGTTTGGACTTGAATAAAGAGAGAAAACTTGCACTTAACCTTTTCACAGGCATTTTGTTTTCATAGTTAGACAGATATCGTGATGTATCGTTATAGGATTGTCTAGCAATATATAGATTATCGCAGAATCGCTGTATTCGTGATATTATCGTATCGTGAGCCATGTATCGTGATTCGTATTGTATCGTGAGGTACCCTGCGATTCCCACCCCTAGTTCCTATTGGGTGACACTTTAAGCCTGTATATATTTAAGCAAAAAGGTATGAGAGGCTCTGTTATATTGTGAAATAGTTGTGGCCTTAATATTCAAATGTTATTCTTCTATTTAGACAACACTTTATAATAGGGTCCCATTAGTTAGTGTTAGTTAACGCACCGACTAACATTAACTAACAATGAGCAGTCTATTTGTTACAGCTGTTTATGGTTCGTTCATGGTAACTTAGGTCCATTATTAGGTTCTTACGTCGAATATTAGCAGATGCAACTTTTGATTTTAATATGTGTTAGTAAATATTTAAATTAACATCAAGATAAATGCTTTTGAAGTACTAATGCCTAGTACTAATGAACTTGTCAACAATTCAAACCTTATTAAAGGGATAGTTCACCCAAAAATGAAATTTCTGCAATTAAAGTGCCCCTATTATGCCTTTTTGAATATTACCTTTCATGCAGTGTGTCATGTAGCTGTATATGAACATAAACTATCTGCAAAGTTAAATAAAGTTATTGTCCATCAAAAAAAAGAGTCGGCTCGCAATCGCCTAAACGAGTCGTCAGGAATTCGAATCTTATTCTGTTACGGCTCTATGTCACGAAGTAACACATTTGCATAATGTCCACCTGTGTTCTACGTCGCCAACTTGCAGTAACATTTTACACAAACAGTAACATTTCTGTGTGGATAACATCATGTCGAGAAGATGCTGTATCCTACGCTGTGAGTAAATTTGTTTTATCACATCTTATAATTACCACAAACTTGTTAACACTTGACACTTACTACTGAGAAACGTCCTGCTCCAGTCGTGCTTGTGAATCAGTCTCTTGTCGATCAGCCAGTTCAACTGTTTCATCATCAGACTCCGGCTCGAATTGGTAAGGTACAATCGATACCATCTTTTCTATGTATTGACAAGTCAAATGAAGATATTTTTGATGAAATCCGAGAGCTTTCTGACCCTTCATAGACAGCAATGTAACTGAAATATTCCCGGGTCCAGAAACGTAGCAAGGACATCGGTAAAATAGTCCATGTGACATCAGTGGTTTAACCATAATTTTACGAAGCTACGAGAATACTTTTTGTGTGCAAAGAAAACAAAAATAACGACTTTATTCAACTATTCTTCTCCTCCAAGTTACCATACGTCAGCAGCATCATGCGCATACGTTGTGGTACTCTTGGCTATGGCGGAGGATGGTAACTTGGAGTATTCTCATAGCTTCGTAAAATTACGGTTGAACCCCTGATGTCACATTAACTATTTTACCAATGTCCTTACTATGTTTTTGGGTCCGGGAACATTTCAGTTGTGTTGCTATCTGTGGAGGGTCAGAAAGCTCTCAGATTTCATTAAAAATATCTTAATTTGTGTTCCGAAGATGAATGAAGGTCTTACGGGTTTGGAACGACATGAGGTTGAGTAGTTAATGACAGAATTTTCTTTTTGGGTGAACTATCCCTTTAAGTGTTACGGACATTTATAATGTTACAAAAAAAAAAAATTATCAAATGAATGCAGCCTGGGTGAGACTTCTTTCAAAAACATAAAAAAAGTTACCAACCCCAAATGTTTGAAAGTTATAATAGTGTATATTTTTTTATATGTAAACTGATATTACCGGTAATAGGTGGCTTCTATGGATGGTATCTGCGCAGTGATATACACAGTATTTTTTCTAATATTATTCTTTTTTAGCAAAGGTGAACAGCAGCCAGGAATAGAATTTGGACTAAGATTTAGAATTAAAATTAATTTATATTATATTAATCAATTTTATATAATGTATATTTAATATTTGTCTCGTTTTCAAACAACATAGCATCACAAATGAAAAAAGGAGTAATAACACCTGTTTATGAAACACGTCAGATACAACTGAATGCAAAAAACTTTGTCTATATATGTCTGTATATATCAGACAAATAACTTTATTATAGTAAAGGCGTAGTTTACCCCAAAATGAAAATTCGGACTTAATTTAGTAACCCTCAAGTTGTTCCAAACTTGAACAAGTTTCTTTCTTCTGCTTAACACAAGAGTAGATATTTTGAAGAATGTGGGTAACCAAACAGTTGCTGGGAGCCATTGACTTCCATAGTATTTTTTCCATAATAACACTTTAGTTTAGGGACCAATTCTCCCTATTCACTAGCTGCTTGTTATCATGCATACTACTAGGAAATTGACTGTTTATTAGTACTTATAAAGCACATATTAATGTCTTATTCTGCAAGACCATATTCTAGGTCTCTTAATCCTGCCCCATACCTAAACTTAACAACTATCTCACTAACTATTAATAAGCAGAAAATTGGGAGTTTATTGAAGCAAAAGTTGTAGTTAATAGTTAGTTAATACATTTACATTTAGTCATTTTGCAGATGCTTTTATTCAAAGCGACATACAATTGGGGAATACATAAAGCGATTCTTCTTAAAGAGGCAAACAGACACAGGAAGTGCTTGTAATACCAGGTTTTAGGCATTGTTCAAATAAGTACAAGCTAGAAAGGGAAGGCATAAATAAAGATAATATTTTTTTTATATTTAATTTAGGATGAAGTCAAGTTGAAAGAGATGAGTTTTCAGCTGTCGCTTGAAAATTGTCAGGGATTCAGCATTCTGGATAGGGGTGGGAAGATCATTCCACCAGCCACGAACGGTGAACGAGAATGTTCTGGAAAGTGATTTTGAGCCTCTCTGTGCTGGTAGGAGAGGCTCACTAGCGGATCTCAGACTTCTGAAGGGGATGTAAATTCGTAGTAGTGAGTGGAAGTAGGCGGGTGCTGAGCCTGTGGCTGTTCTATATGCAAGCATCAATGTCTTGAACTTGATGCGAGTCGCAACCGGTAGCCAGTGCAGGGAGATAAAGAGAGGTGTAACATGGGCTCTTTTGGGCTCGTTGAAGACCAGTCGTGCCACTGCATTCTGAATCATTTGTAGAGGTTTGACTGTGCTTGATGGAAGTCCAG